>NW_007578174.1:268542-290837 GCF_000690725.1 Stegastes partitus
ATTTTTTGTCACATGCATCCAGCTATATGTGATTATATCAGGCTGCACAGAGCATTTTGGCTCCTGTGGTGAAATAATGTTGACAGATTTTTTTTTATCTATATATGTGTGTGTGTTGCAGAATATAATGATGTGTTCTCCAAAAAAAAAAAAAAGCCATGCAGACTGCAGCTAGACAGCTCATTAGAAGCTGAAACACACAGGCAGGTGTTTCAAGGATAACACAGTGTGATTTTCGCCGGCCCATTTCACACACACACACACACACACACACACACACACACATGCAGACACACACACATACTGGCAGGGAGATGTCACAGGGAGGGGTGGGGCTCTGTCTCCAGAGGCTCCAGTTGAGTGACATCATTGAGGACGCTTCACCATGGCAACACGGCGAGAGCCTTGACAGCATCCAAAATTCTGACACTGCATTTAGTCGGGTCTGCACCACTGCAGGGAAGCGTAGCGAGCACAAGAGCGAGAGAGAGAGAGAGAGAGAGAGAGAGAGAGACGCAGCCGGAGAAGGAAGGAGAGGAATATACACCTAATCTGAAAAAAAAATAATCATATGTGCTTCTTCTTTTTCTTCTTAGTTTGTCATCAGAGGTCATCTTCACACTCACACAAAGCCAGTAATCACTTCCCTAATCTGCCTCTCGAGCGCATGGCAGTGGGTCAGAGGCAGAGAGAGAAAGCAGGCCGGTAGATAAGGAGCTACAAGACACAGGATGGATTCATTAACTGCAGCGTCTCCTCTTAATGTAATCTGGAGCAATCCAGTGCTGGATTAGACAGATTACACAGCGGGGACACAAATAATCTCATAAGAGGGGTCCCCCCCCCCCACACACACACACACACTGCTGTCCTTCCCTCAATCCTCTGTAATACTGCAGCAAAACAATCATAACATACTGTGTTACATCTGGCTGCTGCGCCACACACACACATGTGCCACCCTGCATACATGTGGAAAGTAACATGTGACAGCATGGCGGGGTTATAAGAAGAGACGGTCCTCTACAGTCCTCATTAAAGCTGGCAAGGGTGGACTTGATTTTAAGGTGCATTAGCTGATAGCCACTTCACAAATTGAGACTTTTTACTTTTATATTCTGTCCACTACCATAAATGTAGAGGCTTTGGCTCCTTTTTTTTCCTCTTTTTGATTAGCAAAAGTGAAAAAAATCCACTAAAAGAAGCTCATCCTTCCCTTGTTTTAAGGTAAAATACAGTTTGAAGGCTCGAACTTGTGTCCCGATGTCCTTTTGCGTCCTCTGATTAATGAGATATCGTCAAATAGACATAAAAAGAACAAAACCTGCTCACTTTTTTCAAACTGTTCTCAGTTTATATCCAACTAAATTCACTGAAACACTCATATTCTGGATGTCCTACAGACCTAAATTAACTCATATTTAGGGCCGTAGTCTCCTGGTCGATTGGTTAGTTGATCTGCTCTCATCCAACCAAAGCTGTTATTGGTTGGACATCCACCACGGAGAAAAGTTCTACACCAACAGCTTTCCAGGATTAATCCATTATTTTTAGCAATGGAGGAACAGACTACCTGTGAAAACCCCTGCATTTTCATATCACTGAACTCGCCCAGTTTAATGGAGACTGCTACGAGGATATTTTAAATTGTTCTTGGCCTCACCACAAAACAAAGATTGTTTAACTTCAACGCACTACCATCAGTGTTCAAGCTTCACTGTCCCTTCATGAACAAAGGTCCCATCTTGATCCTCAGAAGACGCCTCAACAGCATGGATGACTTCATCATCGCTCTAAAAATGGCGACCATTCAAGAAGAAATTGGGAACCAGACAGAAGTCAGACGGTGCAGGTCGGGTGAGTAAGGTTTATGGGGCAACAGATCAAAGCCACATTTGGCTGCTTCTGTCACTGGTGCTGTGTAAACGGACACATTGTCCTGGAGCAACAACAGCCAGCTTGAAGCTTTGCCCTTTCTCTTTTCTTTGATCGTTTCAAACATTTGAGTTATTGTGGACAGTAATGTAAGGCCTTATAGGTTACAGATATGCCCCAAAATGGGAGTTACACCCCTTGTGAACCAGAGAACTTGTTGTAGCACCCTTGTTGGTCTAACTTATTCACGGTTTGCATTTACTTACTGCTTATTCCGAGTCGGTTCCAAACTAACTGACACCACATTAAAGAGTCGTTGGTGCATTTTGTTCAAATGGATGACAAAGAAGTCGACTGTAAACCTTGCAAACACCAGCACGAAAGGTAAAGGTGTCCGTGTGACCAATCAATCAGTTGAAGAGATGGAATGATCGCAACCAACCAAAGCTTTATGTGCATGTTTCAATCGTCTGAATGCCACAAAATTCAACTGAAAAGGGCACCGCTATAGCTCACCTGGTTGAGCTGGCATCCCATGTGCAAGGCTACAGTCCCAATGTGGAGGTCATGAGTTCAAATCCCGCTCATGGCCCTTTCCCACATGTTCTCCCCCCATTCTTCTCTGCTACTTTCCTGTCTCTCTCTGACTACACTATCCAACAAAGGCCAAAAAAATAACTTAAAAAAAAAAAATTCAACTGAAAATAGCTCCAACAACCAACGACTTGACTCCAGTGGTGCAACCAACCCAACATCCACCAGTCCCATTATTTCTGTATTTTATTGAGACAAACATCTCAGGCATGAATTACCAAAAGATACCCAACATCATGCACCAGCGTTTTCAAATAATACTTAACCTCGCAGCACACGTTGGGAGCATTAATGTGGCACTTCATCATAACACACTGTGTACTGTAGATTGTATCATCCAGCTCACAGTTCCACTTCATTTACGGCGTTTTAATGTGACAGACTGAACTCTCCATAGGCAAAGGTTGCTTGCAAGTTCATCCAATTTTGTGCCTGGAAACACTAAAGAGTCTCTCTCACTTTAGCGTCTCGTGCACTTCATTACCCCGACTCGTCTGTCTTGTTATTTTTCCTCCTCGCCTCATTCTAACTTTGTTCCCGCAACTGCTTCCCCTTAAATCCGTCTGTCTTTCTTTGATTCGCTGCATTTGCAATAAAGCGCTTCTGTCTGAAAATGTGTATCCTGCTCCTGAGTTGCCTTCAGATTCTTTTCCTTGTCAGTTTCTTCTCTGTTCCTTTCACTGTCATCTATTCACTGAACCTTATCCTTTCTCTCTTCTGCATTCCTGGATCCCCCAACTCCCTCTCGCTATGCTTTTTAAATCCAACCGTTCTTATCACGGCGCTCCTCCCCTCGTCTCTCCCTTTCCCTTCTTATCCCTCTGATCAATAGTCTAACCTCCTTCTTCCAGCCTCCTCTCCACCTGATCCTTTTCAGTCTTTCTACTCTCTCCCCTCCTCGTCCTTCCCTTCTCCTCCACGGCCGTCCCTCCACTTTCCCCTCCTTTCCAGTCCTCTATCTCCACATCTCCTCCCCTGCTCGGAGGCGGTCTTCAGTTAAATATTAATTAGTGAGCTCCATCCCGCAGGCTGATAGGGAGCACAATGGAGAATCCCTACATGTGCCTGCAAGCATCCCACTAATGAAAGTGTGTGTCTGTGTGCAAGAGAGAGAGAGACACACACACAGACAGAAAGAGAGTGTGTGAGCGCAGAGAGAGGAAAATGTGTGTGAGATGAAAAGAGATACACTGGGGGTAGATCAAGATTATATGTGCAAACACATCTTTATGTGTGCACATGTGCGTGTCTAAAAACAAAGACGAGGCCCCATCGGGGTTTAGGAGGGTACAGCTAATGACCTGTGTGTGTCTGTGTGTGTCTGTGTGTGTGTGTGTCTGATTGTCATCAGTGTGTTTCTACAGGCTGGACCCTATACGCCGCCTGGTTAAGCCGTATTGAACCACAGATATGTGTTTCAAAGCCTGTTTGAAACACCAGCCAGCAATAATGATACAGGCGAAGAAAGACAGGACGCCGCGCTGGGAAGGCTGCGACTTTGTCCGTGCAAATGTGTTGAAATACATTTGTTTAGGTGTGAAATAGTGCAATTTAAAATCAGCTGTCTTGCTTTAATCGCATTAAAATGACTAAACCTTACACAAACGTGTTGCTGTAGCAACTAGACACATCTCCGGCGTGAATAAAGCGGTGTGTAATACAGTTTGAGAGAGACCAAAGTGTCATTATTCTCGGCTTCGTGTGCAGCTTAGTGGCTGGAGCAGGCTGACCTTGAAAGGGGGGTGGACAAAATAATTGAAACACCTGAGAATACAATGACCTTGTAGTGAATGTCGGAGGTTTTTGTCAAGACCCTCAGAGGTGTTGGTTCAATTCAATGGTTATTTCTGACAGTGTAGTTTGTGAAGCGAACGTCCAAAAAGGAGTCTCTCAGGCAGTAGTTCTCTTTCAATTCAGTTCTGTTGAATTTAAAGGGCTTTATTGGCATGAAGGTTCCTCTCTTAGTGCACCTTCTCCTCTGTCCTTCACATGGTATTGTAACTTTAGAGATCATTCTGTTTACTCTGAGACTACTGACCACGGTGCTGCAAATGATCGGCAGCTAGACAACAGCGAGTTGAAAACAAAGCAGTATTTTGTATTTCTAGGGGTGGCAATATCCGGCCAGTATGTCCACCATTTTGAATCGTAGTTATTTAACTCCTCCTGAGGTAATGTCAGCTGGTCAGTTTTTACTTTCTCACCAAAATATCTCAAAATCTACTACATGGATTGATCAAGTGTTTTGCCCAGAAGAGAAATCCAGCAGTCTTTGGTGGTCACCTTTTTATTTAGGGCTTCTAACATTTACGGTTTGAAGAACAACGTCTAAGTAATTATTGGACCGATTGCCATTAAAGAGCCCATGTTGGGCTTTTTGAGGTTTTCCCTTTCTTTTAGCATGTTATGCATGCAAAAGGTCTGGAAGCTTCCAAAATCTAAAGTCCACGCAAAAGGGAACTATTCTTTCCTTGAGAAAACTCTTCTCTTTACCTGCCCGAAACGCTTCGTTTGAAGTCTAGGCTGTTCTTTTGTTACTTATTGACATCATCGTGTAACACAGTTGTATAGCACAAATAGAGCAGTTGCCTCCTTCTGTTAAGTCTACATCTCTGCACTCATAGATTCAGTCTGTGACCAATGTTGCCTTGCTTTTTTGGAACCAACTGACCAATCAGAACCAAATAGGCTTTATGGGAAATGGGTCCTTAAAGAGACAGGAGCTAAAATAGAGCATTTCAGACAGAAGGTGCTGCAGCAAAGTACAGATTAAGAAAAATAAACTGTCTTTACGAAACAATAAAGCATTCTAGTGGAGCCCAAAAATAAAATGATCAACTTGTACTTGTGAACTATATAGGCCCTCTAAAAATTTGGTAAAGACATTTGTGTTTACTTTGACGAACCTTTTTACTTTGCAACATCAGGTGAAAATTTCAGGTCATCGACTACTTTGGTTTATAATCGAATGCTAGCAAAACTACACTAACCGCCATCAACTTCACCTTCACCTTTGGGTTCATCAAAAGTTAGCTCGCTAACATCCCAAATTAAGAAAGCGAACACCATAAATATTATCTGCTTAACACATCACGGAGCTGCTAGCATGGCTATAGACTCTTCTTGTTATCAGGTTTAAGGTTCACCACGAAGTAACTCGCCAAGATACAAAACATGGTGTTTTGATTGCAGTAAGAATTTATAGCAATGGAAAACCCCTAAATATCAAACTCATTGTGGGTTTGGTGAACGTTTTATTCTCTACATCTGGGCCTTTTCCAATTTGGGGAGCAAAATTAAATGATTAACGAAACAATCCAACCCCGTCTCTTTGTCAGTCTGTCTGCGAGGAGACAGAACAATAACTGAAGCAGCCCCGGCAGTTTCCACTGTCTCTCATTTAAGAGGCCCCACATTAATTCAGTCTACTGTAATCGTGGCACACACACGTACATGCCCCCACAGGGCGCTGCCTTAATTTAATCACGGCGCACACAGACACATACAGATTTTTGTGAAATTTAAACCATTCGCATAATCAAACATGCAATAACGCACAGATACGCAGCTGAGCCCCCCCGTCACACATGCGCACAGATATTTTTTATTTTTTTAGATCACGGTCGCGAGTCCTGTGCCAAACATATGTTAATAAACCTCACATGAACCGCCTCCCCCCTCCTGCCCCTCCCATCAAAGTACAACCAAACCACTAAACAGGACAGGAGACAAAGCAGGGCTGGGCTGCAGGCGAAAATAAACGCACACAATCATAAAGCAAGTAACCACACACAGGCACGCCGCTATTAAAAAATAAGCTCACACTTAGACTAATTGAGCCGTTTCTTTTTCACCAACCATAAACCAATTGAGAACCGCTTTTTACTTCTTTACTAGAAGTCACAAAAACAAAAAATAGTATATATGCTGCTTAACCAGCTCTGTGTCTCCATGAATACTGATTGATGGGTTTTTTATGATAAAGCTGAAAAAGGCTTTGGGGCTTATTTTCTTTGAGAATCTTCAGATCAGATCGGCTTGTACGTCTTTCTCTGCTTTATTTTGTCTGATGCTGTGCACGTGTGCATGTGGACACGGCTGTAAATATGTAGCACACGTGTGCGAGCGTGCACACGAGTCGCCGGCCCGGCCTGTCCCATTATAACAGGGAACAGCGAGGCCACTCCTGATTTAAACATCAGCTGTCATAAATGTTTCAGAGAAATGGAAGGAGATGGAGGGATTGCCGGCAGCTTTCGGAGGGGTGGGGATGTGGGGCTGGTGGGTGTTGGTGGTGGGAGGGGTTGTTTTGATGTGAGAGAGAAGAGGACAAAAACAAATTTGGGTGACAAAACATGCGGCGGGTTTACATTGGAAGAGAATGATTTGGGTTTTTAAAGCTGAAAACAGCAACCTTGTTTGGAAACCTTTCAAAAAATCTGAGCGATGTGTCTGAGCGTGATCATCCGGTGTGAGAAATACGGTGGAAACCCTCAGTAAAAGCACTCAGTCAACCATATGTCAGGCTTATTTAAAATTAAAAAACTTCAGAAATGAAAAAGTTGGCGCCTCGTGACATGTAGTCTTAATGGCGTTAAGTCCGACTTGTGAGGACGTCCTTGACTGAAATGTTCATCATGATATAAAGGCAGCAATGCACTTAAAAAGTCCCAGTAATAATCTAAGAAGGAATGCCCTGGTTTATGTGACTAAGTCGTAAACTACTCGGTACAGTCTGTGCACTAAGCCCATCGTTTATTTGAAGGCGCAGTTCGTTGGCACGGCTTTTGCGCTCTCAAACTGATCATACACAGCAGTGGTTTATAGTGGAACTGAACTAAAATAAAGACTTTAAGTTCAGGTTTGGTGTACATTAGTTAGCTTCTGTACAACAAACCTGCATTTTCAGTTATGAGAAACTGACAAATGCACAAAATCCAGAGTCTGACTCTTCATTTATGTGCTCTTATAAGACAGAAACCTTTCGTTTACATTTTTTTAAACAATTTTCTGAATTGATAGTTGGCCACAATGTCAATCAATAGTTGATTAATTGCTACAACAAACAAAGTGGTAGTTTTTCCATATGCTGATACAACCAGAGATACTAGATGTGCACCACAATGCTGTCATAGTGGCCCCTTGCTACCTAAACCCCTCCAAAACTCTCAGCCATATAAACTCTGAAGGCTGCCTCACCCATCCACAAAACTCTCAATTCAAACAACACAACTGAAATACTCATTCTCACTGTCCATTGTGAACACAGAAATGCCCAGAACATGCGTGTCCCCCATCTCCTGCCTCGTCAGTTAATATATCTTCAATCTGTTCAATTATTAATGGCGATTAATCAATTACTGGTCAATCATTAACACCCCTAGATTGAGTCTTCAGTGTGAGGTGAGCAGATGTGACAGATCATCTGCCTCTAACATTATAAAACTCCAACAATGGGGGCAAGGTGCTGGGATTTAACTGTTGTCAATTTGTTGTGGCCGGGGGAACTCGGACGTATTTGTTTTACAAAGGGAATGCAGGTCAGGGTCATAGGAGAAGGCTTTTACCACCTCGCCTGTGATGTATAATCAATAGCCAAACCGATCCCAAGAGCTCAACAGTTCACTGTACTCTTTCCTACCCCCTCCTCCTCCTCCTCCTCCGTCCTCCTTCCTCCTTCTTTACTTTTTCAGCTTCACTTTCTTCCCTTCGCTCCCCACTTTTGATCTCACTTGAAATATTTTCTTTGTAGTATCTGTGCGCATACAGGATGCACGAACCCTCACCATCCGACTCCAAGGTCACGAAACAGCTTCACACGCTCTCTGATCTCTGACGAGCTCGCAGCTCGAGCGGATGGCGCCATCTACTGGCCGCAGCGCAGACTGCCCGCTTGCTGCTGACATTAGCGCCGCCTCGCTCCAAATTTAATTAGCTAAATGGCAGCCTGAATTAGGCTAAATGCAGAGTGAGCCTGCTGAAATGAGCGTAGCTGTTGAGGACTAAGGGATAATAATCAGCCCCAATTACATTTGAGTGCTCACATAAAAAAAAAATCTAATTCAATAATATTGGAGAGAGAGCAGGAGATTCCAACTCGGTTGCGCATTCAGGCAGAAAACTACGACTAAAATCTACAAGTATGTCAGGTATTAGATGTGTGAGCATGTGACGGAAAACAAGAATGAAATGAGAAAGCATGAAAATTCTGATTATTATGGGCAGAAGAAAAACAGGTTTCTTCTGATTCTAGCATTTGGATGTGGAGCTGATACAGATGCGCACACATCTGGACCAAACAGACTTACTTGGACGTATTCTCCCTGGTTCTCTCCTGGATCCATGGGGCTGAAAAAGGAAGAAAAACAAAAGAGGTTAAGTGGAAAATAGGAAAAAAAGAGAGAAGCTGTTGAGCTACATACTGTAAAAACAGGAAAACCGGCTGTAAACTTCTGTCCTAACTGTGTGTACATGTGCTTTGATGCTTTTGTGTTTGATCTGCTCTTCTAACAGGTGCAGCGCATGTTGCCACGGATGAAAAATCTGCTTGTATTCCCACGACTGCAGCAGGGCCCTCCAGTGAGTGGAAACACTGCTGCAGTCCAGCTTAATGGAAAACAGATAGATAACAAACCCCACTGAGCATCTTAGGTTGCTGAATATGGAGCTGGCCTCTCAAATCTCCCGGGCCCCATAACTCACACTTTAACACTCGTGATGGATCCCGATCTGGTGTCAAAACCCCGCTGTGCTGCAGTCCTGGGAGCCTAACTGTGTGTACCGCTGCGCAGCTTTGTGATACGAGGCAGGAGCGAGCAAAAAGGGGGGCAATTACACTCCCAGACAAGTTTTAAGATCAATCAGCGCGGCTCCCAATTGCACGAGGGTTTCTCCGAGGGCCCAGAGCAACGCTGTGCTCCACACGACTACAGAGAGGTCAGATCAAAGGATCCCATCATGGCAGTGGGCTTGGGAATGTTAATAGGTCCCACAGCACAGGAGCTCCACATTCCCTTCAGATCTGCTCCCGAGCTTAAACTCGGCTTTAAAAACGTGCCTGTACAAATAGAGAATTATGATTAGCCTCCGTCATTTGTGTTGATAACATCAGCACTGATCCAGAAAGAATAAGGCCGAATGAGCTGTAAATACAAAGAGAACATACTGATCATACACGCAACACAGAATACTACACTGGATCTACACAGGAAGAAAACCATTAAGCAGTAGAGCTGAAGTCAGTAGCAAGAATATCTACAGTGGGTTATGCATTCCTCTCCATTCCACTAGACAAACACTCACAGTCTTGGTTTGCGTTCACGTTTGAAGGTCAGCGTTACACCTCCACCAGACTGCCACAGGGCGATACAGGATCTCCAACTATTTCTGCTCAGACTACAGCTGCATGTGTAGGAACATTTCAACCACAATGTGATTCTGAAGTGTTAACCTATGTTGATGGTATCTCAAATCCCACCAAACACCCGATGTAATTTGGACGTTGTTTTATGGGATAAATGTGGTCAGTCATAGCCTAGATTTAGCCCAAATATAGTCGTTGAAACTGGGTTGTTTTTAGAACGTCCAATTTGGTCTATCTATCTATCTATCTATCTATCTATCTATCTATCTATCTATCTATCTACAACTTGCCACACTTGTATTGAACACTGAGGAGCTACAGTACCCATAATGCAACACAAGGTGATGAAGAGACGTCTTTTCAACGACCTGAAAAAGGCGGCTTTTCACTTTTCATTTTTCAACCAAATTGTGACGTAGTATAGACGTATGGCAAAGACGTCTTTTCAATGTCTTTTCAACCTTTTTTTGCTGGATGGGTGCTTCTAAAGGTGAAGACAGTTGTAAAACAGACACTCTAGACCTTTTAAAGCTCCTAGCTCAGCAAGCTCATCATGTCAGCAAAGACAAATTGCAGTTATGGCAACCTGCGGTTACATATTTAGGCCATAAAATCACTGGACATGGCAGAGAAATTGTACAGGACAGAAAATCTGCCATATTAAGCGTACCTAAACCACAAACTAAAGCCCAAGTGATGCCATTTCTTGGAATGGCAGGCTATTGCAGAAATTGGATTTGCAGCTACACGTCTATTGTTGATCCACTGCAGCAATTAGCATTTGGTCAACCATTGGCTATGAAAGATCAGGTCCAGTGGACACCTGAAGAAGCCTTTACTTCGCTCAAACAAACATTTACAACAACAGGTGTCCTCAAACTTCTAAATCATACAATGGACATGTACAGCATTCTAATAGACTTTTCACAAAGATCATTGGATCATAACATAGAATTATTCCAACACTTTCAATACCTGCTCCATTGCTCTAATGTTATTTCAAACATGGTGGATGTTTCATCTAAAACATACCAGAGATTAATAATTAATGTGAATATTATTGAAATCGAATGCGGTCAGGTGCAACATCTAAATTACAGGAGCTGCAATGTTTTGATAAAAGTCAAATGTGCAGCGTAAGCATTGTGGTACTACAGAGATGGTGCTGGAGATGTACGGGAACATGGTTGTTCTGTACAGACTGCAGCAAAAAAATCACATCATTTTTATTTTTATTTTTTTCTGTGGAAAAGAAATGCAAAAATATCATTCCCATTAAAATCCTTAAGCTTTTTTAAAGCTTTTTTTCTATCATTAAGTCCTATAATAAACAAGATATTAGGCGAAAAAGCATGTATACAGCACTTTACCTGAAATTCATGAACTTATTATAGATAATGTGTCCATAACATAATACTGTTGCATTAAATATTATGATCAATTTCTATTAGTGTTCCTGTGTTCCTTTCTTATAAGCGTTTTCTATTTTTAAAAAATAATCCTTTTCTGTCCTAAAATGGCTTAGATGTGTCTCTACACTGTTGCTTCCTCATGAATATGGAGATCTACGAAGTCCCCTCCTCTCTCTCCATACACTCCTCCCCAGTCGGTGTAGCTCAAGCACACCAGCTCACCCACACCTCCGATCAAACACAGTAAATCTACTTACACAATGGTATGCATTCATTAAGCCATTAATGTTTGAACTAGTTTGAATGTTTGTGAGGTGGAAAAGCTCAGCCTTGGTGTTTGAATGCTTACTGTATATATTATGCTGCATCTTCCAGTGTATAAAAAGCATTATATGGACATAGAAAAGTGAAAAAAAAAAAAAAACAACTGGAGGAGGTCAGCTATAGCAAGCATGCCATCTTTGAGGACACATGCCTCAGTTTTTACTCGATGGAAGACAGTGGTGCCATTTCATGTTCAAATAACAAAGTCAGCTGAGAGAAACTTGTGATTTAAGGCTATTAATTCAACTTCAAATTGGCAGTGACAAGGAATGCCACAGTTATTTCTATCGCTGATTAAAATATTATTTCCACAAATAATCAAATTAACTGTAAATAGAATCTCAGATAATAAAGAAAACCATCATCGACAGAGCGACACGGTCCAAGATGATGTGTTGAAATTACAGAACTAACAGTCCACAGCCAGAGAAGATCCACTTTAATGTCCCACAGCAAGTATCAAATCATCACATCAGAGGTGAAATCATTAATGCTAATTTTCTACTTAGTCCATATTATTCGACTAATTGCTTCAGCTGCAGTTGTGACATTACACAAGTCAAAGCCCCCTCCTCTTACATCTTTTCAAATTAGCGCCAACATGCTTTTTGCTCCTTGTGGGACACTGAGGCTGAAGACCTCCTATCTGCCAGCTGAGCTTATTACCCCAGAAACACTGTGACAACATTTCATTTCATTTCAAGTCTTACCAGCCACCAAAAGCACCACCAACACTGTCTGAGCTGAGAAAAGAAGTTTCCAGAAAGGCAGAGAAAACTCAGGCAAAGAAAAGTGGCAGAGCTGCACCGTGGACTGGAGGAAAATGGACAGTCGGGGCTGAGAGATGGAAAGACCTGTGTGTGATTTAGGGTCGAACTGACAGAGGAGAGAGAGCTCTTTGATGTGCCCATACTGAACTTGGAGTATGGAGCTATATTTCCCACGGTCCCTGGCCTGAACTAATGGGCTGATGCTGCACGCTCACACATACGAGCCCCTGCATGCCAGCGCAACCGCAGCCTACAGCCACGCACACACACACACACACACAAAGTGCAAATCCCACCGTAACACGATACACACACCCGGCTATCATGCGTGGCACACTGGAGGCAAGGGAGCCTTTGGCATGTCATGGGAAACAGTGAGAAAATGCGATCTGCTCTGCTGAGGGGTGTTTGTACTTTCTTTTTCTTGACTTTGTTGATAAATCAACTACAGCATTATGAAACGCACACAATAAGCTCACACACACACACACACACACACACACACACACACATAAAAAAAAAGCTTATTTCTGTTGGTCTCTTGTGTGTAAGAACAAATCAATGCAAAATGAGAAATCATGAAACTAGCTAAAGACCGGCAGCTTTCCAGCAGCACTTGATCAATACGAGGAATCGATGTTACCTGCTGCCTTAAAAAAAGTGAAGTGATGAATCCTGTTATCGTCCCACTTCACACTAATCACCTAAAGACAAGTTCTGTCCACGGCAAGGTCAGCACTAAATGAATTATACAACTTTTTTTGCGCCCCCTGGCTTTACGCACAGAAGAACCGGATTGCTATAAGGACCCCCGTTAGCACTCCTCTCCTCTATTATCTGATCAATGTGGACAGTTTTTTTTTTTAATCTGCTGGTAATAGAGCCAGGATCAGATTAATGGTTATTTTATGAAAGAAATGGATTTAGGCACGCAGCAAGTAAACAGAAAACTGCAAAGAAAGACTGCAGGCCTTAAAACTGGAACAAGTTCAGACCATTTAGTCAAAACAGTAAATTAAAAAGTGCATTCAATCAACTTTCTACTGCTTTAAAAACATCATACCTGTGACTCGACTACATTTATTTTATACTTTAAGTACCAGGCACCTTGCATATTTAAATTAAGAACACAAAATACAATACATCAAATAAATTATGGTCAATTATTCAATTAAAATAAAACATTATTGATCCCTAGAGGGACATTTACAAACTACCAGCACTGAATAAAGTCATTAAAATCAGCCTTTTAAAGACTTTAAGTGACTAACGGGGTATATTCTACATTAATAGAAAATGACTCCATTATGTATCATGAAATTTTTTTTTTTTCTGGATGCTAAAATTTGCACTTTTAGTAAAAATGTAAACTTTTATTTTGCAAAATACACTGGTATTGTTAATTTTACTCAACTAGTAAAAGCACCATGTAAACCCTTCATTCAAAATAAGTCAGTTTGGAGACATCATCTGCTCACAATATTAACAGTACAAGTGCAGCCTCTTGCAAAAAAATACGGCCTCTGTGACACATTTATGGACGTATAAATCACTCCCAAACTGTTATTGCCAATGCATCGATTAGCAAGCAGCGTGATTCGGCTGTATAGCTTCATTCATTACAGCCCATTTACTGTAATGGTTTCCAGCCTTGGGGGCGAAAAGCAACCTTCCCTCCTTTCATGACTTTATTGTTCAAAATGGGAAAAGGAAAGAAAATTTAACTGAAAAGATGAAAGTATTTTTCAAAGAACTCACCTGTCAGAGTCGAGGTTTGTTTTGTCTGCTCCTTCTGTCGGCTCTTCGTTTCCTGTCTCCTCCTTTGGTTCAGAAACAGGCTCGGACTCTAACCCGTCAACCTCCAGAGTTCCATCATCCCCCCAGAACGGTGGAGCTGATGAAGCCTCTTTCATGGCCCCAGGGTTCAAGTCTTCACCTGCCTCGGTCCTGCCTTGGTTGTCGCAGGTCTCTGGCTGGAGTGCTGCACTCGAACCAGCAGATGGTGACACATCCTCACAGGCAGATCCAGAGATGCTCTGCTGGATGTCTGAGGCTTTACTTTCAGCTTCAGGTTCAGGCTCTGTCTTGGGATCAGTTGGAGAGCTTTGGTTGAGCCCACTCTCGGCTTTTACTACAGCTTCATCTCCGACTGCTTTAGATGAGGTGAATTTCAGAGATCCGTGGCTTTGGTCCCCTGCAGGTCGCTGGCTTTGACTCCTGCTGATGCCGGCCTTATCTTTACTCCTCTTATTGCTACCACTGCCGCTGGGGCATCCTGGAGAACAAGGGCACAACAAGCAGAGCAGATAAAAACACAAAGACATGCCTCATCTTGCCATCAGCTATTTCCCCAAATTCCTCCAGAGGTATCCACCAGGCTGATGCAATATCGCTTCATAGCTGCTGCAGCTTCACCTTTATTACTCTTATCCCTCCTCTTCATCAGCAGTCGTGGCAGCGTGCCCACATGTGTGTAGCTCTCACTGGAGCGCACATAGCTGGCAGTGCGAGGACGCATGGCGTCCATGTCGTCCAGCGACGTCTCGGCCACTGGAGACAAGATGGAACCACAGTCGCCGTCATCTCCAGGTGAACATCCGGCTCCAGACTTGGACTTGGAGGCCTTGGAGTCTTTCTCAGTGGAGCGGCGAAAACTGAGGTTGGTTAGGCTGCCGAACCATTTGAAACCTTGAAAGGAGAACAGTAGGAAAGGTCAGTGTTTGGTAACAAGTCTGCAGTAAATCATCTGCAGGATCTTCAGGTGTCCTCTCCTGTGGAAGCAGCTCCCAGTTTGGGTTTAGGAGGTAGATACCCCCTCTACTGCCTCTCTACTTTTAAGGTTAGGCTTTTCTTTTTGATATAGCTTATAGTTGGTACAGACTCAGGTGGTACTGGACATCCCTGAGGTTTAATCTGTCTGTTTTCCACCTGCTATCTTTTCCCCCTTCACCCCAACTGGTCAAAGCAGACAGCTGCCCTCCCTGATCCTGGTTCTGCTGGAGGCTTCTTCCTGTTAAAGGAGATTCTTCCTTCCCGCTGTCACCATAGAGCTCACTTAAAGGAATTATTTTGGGGAGGATTTTTATTGTTTCTGTTGATAATATAACTTTATAATGGCAAAGTTTAAGCTTAGGATGGAATGACAGAACTTTTAAGGTTTGCATTGATCTGTTGTTTTCTCTTTAGTTCATCTGTCCAATAGAAACACATTCTACATGTCAGCTGGATATTTAGGAGGCATCCATCATGAGAGGCAGTTGTTTTGATAATTCAAAGAAGTATTCAACTGTGTGATTAACCATCTAACAGCAGCAGAAGAGTTGCAGAAGTGGTTTAGATCAGAACTATGTAGGACATAGTGCAAAGTGGATGTGGCGTCATATCTGCTGGGTGTTTTATTTGCAGCTGTTTGCTTGCATGCCTGCCTTAACAGCTCTATAAGGCGATAATAATAGATCAGATGTGTTTTTTGTTTGATCTAAATCCATCAGGAAGGGAAAAAAATCATCTATTAATGCAGCTTTTAGAGCTAAACGGTTCTATTTCTGTACAGCTGCAAGCTGCAGCAAAAGCCCTTTCACAAAACTGGTGTTTTGATGAGATTCAGAGGCAGTCAGATGGATCTTTGTATCTATTTCTAGCAATGAAATAAGTTGTATTTGTATATATGTGCATTAGTCTGTGCATGCAAGTGTGTGCACGTGTGTGGTCCTGC
Organism: Stegastes partitus; assembly: GCF_000690725.1. Taxonomy (NCBI): domain Eukaryota; kingdom Metazoa; phylum Chordata; class Actinopteri; family Pomacentridae; genus Stegastes; species Stegastes partitus. Next base: position 284,596 of record NW_007578174.1, read on the forward strand.
TTGGCTGCCTCTGTGTGTCAGATTTAGGAGGCATTTAAGGTACTTTTTTAAGTATTTGCATTTTGAGACCACAAATTTGACTTTGAGCAAAAAAATCGACACTGTGTTTTTTTCTCCAAACAGAAGCAAAAATATAAAAAGATATACTCTGTAAGTGGTAAAACTTATATGGCACTGAAACATAATTAATCCTAGGTAATGTAACTTAACTGACTTAAAGCCACCGAACAAAAAAAAGAAAAAAAAGTCTTTGAAATTTTTCATTTCTTGTCATGCGAGTTGTGCAGGCAGCAGATTTTTGCATGTCATCACAATCACCAACACATTGCAAAACTAACTGGGCAGCGTCTCTGGTTAACCTAACAGCTCACAACCAGGCCTCCTGCTGCACACACACACACACTTACACAAACACACACACATGCAACTCACTTAGTTTCCGTATGCTCATGTTGTGCCTCAGCTGCAGGTGGCTGCCCAACGGATCATCTGAGGAGGGCAAAACCGAGGAAAAGAAGCAGACAAGGAAGACGACTTCTTGTCGAGGAGGAGAAACCTTGGTGTGAATCACAGTGCCTCTCTGTGGTTGAGGTACTGCTCACACTTTGTTTGTGAGAGAGAGAAAAAGACTGAGAGAGGAGCTGCAGGGGCAGGGCCGACCTAACACTTCCTGTGTAGAGCTGAGAGCGCCAATGGTTAGAGGAAATGAAAAGCCGAGATGAGATGACAAAGTTTGACAGTGTGAGATAGAGATATGAATATATGAGGGTGGCTTTTGGCAGAGATGAGAAACTGTTGATAGGACAGAAAGCGTGACATGGAAACTTTGAAGGGAGTAAAGTGCTAAACACAGAAGTGCTGATTGGTCGCATTTTGCCTTGTTGAAAGAATCTGCTGGTTATAAATTAATTCAGAGGTAATCTATCAGCATTGATAGCACCGATTATCCACTTCAAACCATTAGACCTTTAATCTTTCTCCTGCAGTTTATGCACACAGTTAATGTTTGATGGCTGATTCATAACCTCTGAAGATGCTGCTCAACATCTGCATAAGTGAGATTCATGTTCTAAAGTACGCCTAACCTTTAAGGAAGGACAAAATACAGGAAATGGTGATGTTTTTAAATGAAGGTTTGCACATGTTTGAGATGGTCTTTTTTGCTCATCAGCACTGATGTACACTAATCAGCCACAACACTAAAGCTTCCTGCTTAAGATTGTGTAAGTCCCCTTTAAGCATGGACTCCCCAAGAACTCTTTAGGTGTCCTGTGGTATCTGGCACCAAGAAGTTAGCAGCAGATCCTTGAGATCCGCAGCACTCCCGGATCAGACGTGTTCCTCCAGCACATCCTATAGATGCTTGAATTCTTTGTCATGTTCCTCAAACCATTTCTGAACCATGTTTGCAGTGTGTTGTCCAAACCCATGTTCATGGTGCTACATGTCAAAGTAACATCCAGAGGTTTACACAGATCACTAGACTGCTTCCCTTGGAGGCACCCTGCTGTCAATTCTTCACCAGGTAAACAACATACATACACCTTGCTAGCCACATGATATAAAATTAGATTCATCGGACCAGGTCGCCTTCTTTATCTCCTCCGTGGTCCAATTCTGATGCTTGCTTGGTCCCTGTAGTTGCCTCCAGTGGTAGACAGGTGTCAGCTCAGACACTCTGCAGCTACACAGCTCCATATGAGGAAAGCTGTAATGCACTGTGTGTTCAGTGCCTTTCTATAAAAACCAGCATTAAAGTTTAACAATTTGTACTACAGTCGCTCTTCTGTGGGATCAGACCTGAAGACCTGCAGGTTTGGAGATGCTCTGACCCAGTCATCACAACTTGGTCCTTGTCAAACTTTCTTTCCTGGTCCACTTTTCCTGCTTCAAGATGATTGGAGGATGTCAAAACCTGCATGTTTGCCGTTTCTTGACCATCTTTGACTTTTGCGTAACATCTTTTAAGTTTTACTTAAAATGCCCCCAGAAACCGCAACTTAAATCAATAGCATCCCAGATACTTTTAGAAGCCCCTTAATGAGCCTGCCTGTCAGTCACTAGGAACTCATGCAGACATTTAAATTCTCGCAGAGGTCCCGAGGATACCAAATTTATCTTTCATGCTGAATGTTATTCAGTCTATATGGGCATAAAATGGTGCAAAAGACAGACACAATATTAAGACTACCGAATACTGCAGCTGTCTAAAACATGGAGTATTGGTCTGAATTTTTAAGTGCAAACATTTATATTCTGAGAAGGATGTAAAACAACACGGTAAGCAATAAAACAGTTGATGGAAAACCTCTTCATAGGAGTTTACAGTTTGTGATTTTCTAGCAGGAAACCTTTTACCTTTTTGTACATTCGTCAAACATTCATTTCAGCTCCTGCTAGGATGAGAAAAACCTCTGCTGCCTGTCGTAGGTATGAAGAGGTCAACTGGTAAATAACTGCCTTTATGCTTGGAGAATGTAACATGAAAGCTGTTGTTTACCTGCAATCAAAAATCTGACCATAACTTTTAGTTTTAATCCCCAAAACTCAACCATTTTATGTATGATAGATGTTTTCAAGTGAGCTCATGTTTAGTCAGTGTAGGTGTTGTTTAACCCTATTCAGGACTTGCATGATGCCATACATAGGAGGTCTTTGGGCTCCACTGGACCCCAAGAAAAAATATGTGCAAAATATTTGTTGGTGTTCATTATAGACTTTTATACTATGTTCAATACATTTTCTGATAAGTTGACGTATTTTTGGTTCCAAATGCATCACAAATGTCCCTCTTTTTTATATCAAAAGACACCAAAAGTCCTGAATAGGGTTCATATATATTGTTTGTGGCGAAGGAACCTCAGTATGGTGTGGAAAACTAGTAACAAGGCACACAGATCCGTTGATGACAGACCTGTTCAAAAATAGTTCATTTTACTGGAATAAACTAAAATATAAACAGGAACTGGAGCGGGTAGAAGGGAAATCGAATTCTATTACACTTCCTCAATACAACATATAAAACTAAAAGTATTAATCCAACACAACAGAGACAAAACAGAAACAAAACAGTGAGCTAGAGTCCCTTGTGGACAGGAAGACCACACTGAGGGTTGCTACCGTTGACTCGCCTTAAATGTCAAACAGCAAAGAAGTGCAAACTGCAGTCGTGCTTCAATCACATGCATGCAACCCTGTTTAGCCTCCTCTCAAAATGGCAGCCTGCTTCACTGAAACCAGTGTAAAAAAATATCTAAAAACAGTGTCAATAAACCACTTAGCAGGTTGAACAACAAACAAATCACAACTACAACGTAAAAATCACCAAAACAACAAGGAGCTAAATAGTGGTGACAAAACGGCAGCTGGTGGACCAACAAAAACCTTCTCACCATCTCTAGTTTGAAAGTCAGTATCACTGAAAATGGTGGGCGGGGTTAGACAACACATCGGAACCAACTATAACAAAATGCAAAATATAGAGGCAGAATAAAGGGGCTGACTGATGTATACAAGATCCATTAATTTCTATACCTTCAGCTTTACCTTCCAGCCACCACCACCCAAACAACAGCCCATCCATCCATCCATTATCTATACACCTTATATATAATATAAGGTAATTTAGAATCACCAGTTAACCTCAACATGTTTTTGGACCTTGTGGGAGGAAGCTGAAGAACCCAGAGAGAACCCACGCTGCACAAGGAGAACATGGAGACTCCACGCAGAAAGATCCCGGGTGTCCTCACCGGGACACGAACCAGCGACCCTCTAGTTGTGACGCAACAATGCTAACCACTGCTCCACATTGCAGCCCCATCAACAAACCAACCAAGGAAAAGAAAAGAAAAGGATGAACAAGGCCTACAGGTGTCTTATATAGTCTGCTCTTAATGAGGGCGTTAACGGTGGGGCGGAGTCACGACTCAGGCTGCATTCAATGCCACACATGAGCTTCACCTGCACCGGAAGAGAATTCTCCATTATCTTCGAGAGCAGGGGTGTCCAATCCTGGCCCTCGAGGGCCACAGTCCTGCATGTTTTAGATGTTTCCCTCTTCCAACACACCTGATTCAAATGATCAGGATGGTTATCAGGCTTCTGCAGAGCTTGATGATGAGCTGATCATTTGAATCAGGTGTGTTGGAAGAGGGACACATCTAAAACATGCTGGATTGTGGCCCTCGAGGACCAGGATTGGACACCCCTGTCCTAGAGAGTCAATAAAAAGTAAAATCCCTCCCACAATATTTTTATTTTTTGTATCTGTTAATTTATCGACAGAATTTCTCACATTGCTTCATTTTCATGCCTCCACATTAGTGACAGCTGAAGTCAGATGTATGTGTGTGTATGTATTAGGTTTCTGGGTTTTCTTGTGAACACTTCTTGTGGGAGTTTCTTCACATCTGCCTCAAACATCCCCTTTGACTCAAGATGTTTCTGTTCAAAGGTCCCGATAGTCTCCCACAGCCAGACCCCTTTATTCTGCTATAGGGGAAAAAAATACTACGGTTTCAATCACAGACGTCTGATGTGTGCTGGAGATGACCTATATAACGACTTATACCCAGTGAGTCAGACTAAAGTCACTGCGATCTCATAAACAAGTCTTTGGCTGTAGCTCAAGAACTCATTTGCAGACCAGAACAACCTTCACACAAAGGCAATGGACTTAAACTGCAACTTAACTGGTTGGCGGAGGGCAGGCGGTAATTTTAGGTCATTTAATGTTTAATGATGGGGACAAAAACTCCACAAATGTAAAATCTGCTTAATTGTTGTTAAATAGTTTGTGTATTTATTTATTTAAAATAAAATTGTTTATGATTTGTCCTTTGTAATGTTAATTTAGTTGCTTCAGTGGCAACATTTTGATGAGTAATGGCTCCTATAATGTAACGTATACCAGTCTGTACAGAACTCAGTCAAAGACTCATGGCCTTTGACTTCCTGTTGACTTTTTTTTGTGTGAGTGTGCGGCTTCTGCAGAAACGCGTTTCATCTTCCTGTCAGCACTGAACCACACCAGTACATGTGTTAGAAAAAAAAACCTGTGAAGAGTGGAGGCGCAGAACAGAGTAATATACATTAGACAGCAAAATGAATCTGCAGAACTTCTGAAACACCCAAACAACCCTTTTATTAAAGGCAATATCAGAGACAGAAACCAGAGTTCATATTATTGGTTTATTCTATTTATCATTGTGTAAGAAGCAATGAAGGTTTGTTGTTTATTTTGTTTTGTTTTTTTCATTTTTCATTCAACGATATTTGAAAGGGTTTGAGGTTTAAGCATCATTATATTGTGTGGCTTTATTCCATCCATCCATCATCTATACTCCGCTTAATCCTCACTAGGGTCATGGGGGGCTGGAGTCTATCCCAGCTGACTCAGGATGAAGGCAGGTTCACCTGGACAGGTAACCAGTCTATCACAGGGCTACACTTATAGACAGACAACCAAGCACACTCACATTCACACCTACGGACAATTTAGAATCACCAATTAACCTCAGCATGTTTTTGGACCTTGTGGGAGAACCCAGAGAGAACCCACGCTGCACGAGAGAACATGGAGACTCCACACAGAAAGATCCCAGGTGTCCTCACTGGGACGCGAACCGGCGACCTTCTTGCTGCGAGGCAACGATGCTAACCACCGCTCCACCTTGCAACCCTGTGTGGCTTTATTTTGTCAGCAAAAATCCTTGTCAGCTCTTAATCCAAGGGGAAAAGTGCTCTGACAATGAACGCATGCATCCTCAGCTGAGAGGCTGTACGTGATCGAAGCTGCACCCTTTTAAACTTGGCATCCCAATGCAGACTCATCATCCCAGAGAGAACCACTGCAGTCTGACAGCTCGACAGATCCTCCTTTGTCTTCTCTTAATCGTCCTCTGGATGGCACCATAACTCCCTGAAATAGAGCCTGCCATCCATCCTTATGTGCTTCATGACAGATTCCTGCATACAGGCATGTTTGATTTAGAAAACTGCTGCAAATCCAAATGGGAACACGAGAATTTTCATCGCTACTCACGGACAAGACTTTAAATTCTCGCCCAATTACGAGCTTAATAGTGTGTTTAAGTCCATCATAAACAAGGTGTATATCTAATGTTTTATTCTTGTATCCTTAAAAACTGGGTTTCTCAACAACTCATCTGTCTTTGGGCAGTTTGCAGAGAAAACCAAGTGAGCGTGACTGCAGATCACAGTTTGTAAACCACCGGCAC
>NW_007578174.1:291150-298771 GCF_000690725.1 Stegastes partitus
GCTGCTTTAATTTCACCTTGATGAAAAACAAGCCTTCAATAATTCAGCTCTCTGCCTCCTCATACGATGACAAATATCAGTGACTTTGAGGCAGGGCCACACTGATACACACCAGCTGCAGTGACAGAGACGCACAAAACCGAAACCTTATTTTAGACAAAAATAGCCACTTTGGGATTCTTTTCCCTCTCTGGTATGAGGCGTAATTTAATCGTATGCATGTATATATTTGATCATAACTGTAATTTGACCACCAAATATTATGTAGAGTAATTGTCTCTCGAATTGTGCTTCGCAAAAACACAATGTCAAAGCTTTGAGGGGAAAAATACAAACATTATTCTTTAATAGATTATAATAATGAATGTGAGCCTTGCTTCTTGGGTTTTTTATGTGATTTTGCTGCCAGAAACAAAGCAACTACTAGCAAGATAATACATAGACTGTTATTATTTCTACTTATTAATCAAAAAAGTTTTTTCAAAAGCCTTACAATGCAGCTTAGAGACATGCATATATGTGGTTTTGTGATTATTCCTGCTTGTCTTTATTATATTCTTAACAATGAAAAAAGATATATATATATTATATTTGCTGGAATAATCATTTTATAGTGAAAAATATGTAGTTTTTATAGTTAAAAGCAACAGTTTTTGGGTATTACTCCAGTCAGATTTGCTGTAATATGAGCAATCTGCACATTCCTTTAGCATTTAGCATTGCTTTAGCATTTAGCATTGCTTTAGCAGAACTTTCTGTGTCTGCTGTGCATTCCTGTGCGGTGCAGAAGGTGTGTCAAGGTGCAGCACATTCACAACAACTGTGCCGTCTGTGTCAGAATATGATTCCGCTTTAGTGCGACCCCGCCGTCTGCTTTCCCGCGGATGATCACTGACAAGTGTTCTCGCCGTGATTTACAGCGAACACTCTGGAGCCGCAATCAGTGGCGGCGGCGGAACAAGTGTCCCGAGCTTTTACCGGAGGAAACGCAGCAACACAACAAATGCTGAAATACATCAATACGAGCGAAAGTCCTGCAGTCAGTACCGACATTATCAGCAAAATGCACCTGCGCTGTGAAAAGCACTTATTGTACAGCTGAATGGCTGCTTTTAGAGGTGTGCTATTGTGGATTAAATTATGAAATTATTGCTTCTGATGTGCTAGAAGCATTTTTTATTGCTGTAACAAGTGGAAGTTGAGGCACTTTTAATTTCTTTATACATATACTGCTGCGGTAGAAATGTGTGTTTTGTAGCTTTAAAACGAGCGCAGGATGAAGAGCTGGAACAAATGTACAACAGAGGAAATAGAGACAAAACTTATGGCTGGAGAATGAAAGTCGCAGCTGCTACAGACACGAACGCAGTATATGTCTTGTCCTTGTGTCGTCCCCAGAGGCTAAAAGGTCACGATGCAGCGAGATGGGACTTTTACGGCTCAAATATCCTCAACATTATGTCTATAATTACTCTGTTTTGTGTTCTATTCACATGCAACCCCGTCTCAATGCCTCGCTCCCTGTCAGGCATCCAACCCGTCACTTATTATTGTATATTGTGGAATAAAACACAAAAACGCTGCAAAACACAATAATCGTAAAACGAGGCGAAGGAGGCTGAGAGAAAAGGTCAAGACGACAGTGTTTCAGATTGTGTTGTCATCACGTTTTGGCACTTTGTATTGATGCGGCCTCCGTTTGTCACAACATGAGGGCGGCTGAGAGCTGAATTATTGAAGCCTTGTTTGTCATCAAGGTGAAATTAAAGCAGCCGCATTCATCCCCCCTCATGCATGGATCAGTCCTTCTGCTGCCAGGACCTTGTCTAGATGTCACTCTTTGAGGACTCTTGTTTTGCTGTTCAGAAAGATTAAAATAATAATGATTATGTAACGTCTGTTATGAAATGCGTGAGCCATTAAGCCGAGCATCATTATGTCCACCAGTGACATTAATAGTTGAGAATATAAGAGGCCTCCACAGTGATTTATATGCACTGGTTAGTTCATATAAAGTCATTAGACACTCTATCAGCTTTTCTACTCATTACCTGCAAATAATATCAACTGGTGTAAAATGGACCCTCCCACTGTTAAACAATAGGTGGACATGTAGTGGATGCAAAACCTGGCAAAACAACAGATAACGAGGACACTTTCATAACCGTGTTTGAATAAATAAACATGGATGTAAACACAGCAGAGAAAGAAGTTATCAGACTTTGCGCCACTATCTTGTTGATGTTTGTTTCCTTCATTTTTTGTAAAATATGTTTCCATCCATTATCTATACACCGCTCAATCCCCACTAGGGCCTCAACATGTTGTTGGACCTTTGTGGGAGGAAGCTGGAGAACCCGGAGAGAACCCACGCTGCACGGGGAGAACATGGAGACTCCACGCAGAAAGATCCTGGGTGTCCTCACCGGGATGCGAACCGGCGACCTTCTAGCTGCGAAGCAACGATGCTAACCAGCCCTAAAATATGTATAAATCGAAAATTTTATATTTGCTTTATAGTTTATCTCTCATTTTGATATTTTGTAATCCAAACTAATGTGATCTAATACATTCGTGGTATAATACTGCCACTTCCCTGCATTGGTCTCTGGTAATGTGTTGCTGCTCAGAAATACAGACTCGAAGCATGTAGTTGTGCTTCTGTCTGCTCCGACTGTAATACCTCTCAGTACCACGTGTGAGTATTTTGCACATTTCTAGACACCATCTGCTGCTGGAAGGCGAATAGTTTGTATATTTAAACTGTCCTGGTTTTTTTGCATTCCTCCAGTATCTGCTCTCTTCTTTCTCTCAGTACTCTCAAGCCGAGAAAACTGTCAATCCAGATTTGCATCAGTTCACACCAAATGGCTTATTTTGGAGATCCAAGACGGGCTCGGATTCTCTTGAACACGCTTCAATACTACAAATTGCAAATAAATCATCAGTGAATCCCTTAAGCTTCACGCTCTTCAAATGTACCAGTATTTATGATGTGCATATGGGAGCCAGAAACCCACCAAGCACACTCATCAACACTTAGAATCAAATAGCTGCACTTTAAGGCTCTCGGCTGCACCCGATAACCTCATCGAACACCAGCTTTTTTTAATTTTTATTATTATTCCGGCTGTAGCGAGTGGACAACCTGTCATATCGGCAATAAAATTATTTAAAAATGTATGTATTTAAGTAAAGTATACTGGACCAATTCATTTGCAATGTGTTATTTTGTTTTGGACTGTAGGGGGCACCAAAGACAATTGAATTTTACATTTAAAAACAAGCCACCCGGCTCTGTTGGACCACGTGAATCACAGTGAAGACCGCAGCTAAAAACAAATGCAAAACTGTGGATGTTGACATCTTGTTTTCTACTTTCTATTGCATCCGATGACCTCATTTAAAAAGACAGTCTCGATAGATTATGGAATCAAACACATTATTGATTAGACGGTACGCCAAAGGTTGTATTACACAGAAACATACAGCATAAATATATCTGCATTACCCTTGATCGAACTTAAGATAGGTTAAAGGCGTTTCTCTGTGGGCCAAAAGGAGGAGAGCCAGGACTCTAAATCAGCAGTCTTTAAACTTCAAGGCAAATGATAAAGTATTTAATTAGTGTTAGTTTGCTCATGTTTGCCCTGAATATGAACTTAACCTGTTCAGCCCAGAGCTATTTTTCAGGTCTCTGCTCAAAAATGACATACCCATAATAAAAACAGTTTATCTCTGCAACCACAAGGTCTGTTTGAATAATCCTTGTGTCATAATAAAAGGAACACTTGTATGATTTGTTCAGATGTGTAAATATCGGTATATATGTTGCTGGTTAAGAGTAAATGAAGATGGCACAAACACAAAAAAAAAATCTCAGGTTTGCCTAAAAAAGAAAAAAAAAGTACTTTCAAGATAATTATCTTTTTGTAATGATCCAGCTGGAGTTCTAAACCTCTCCCAGATCAGAGCACAATATGTGATCATTCTCTCTGCAAAGGTTGACTCTGATAAAGTGAAGCAGAACAAAATTACAAAGTTTTTAGTCTGGACAGTTCAAGCGAGGTCACACTTTGGCACATTTTTTCACACTGGTGACCATCTGAATTTTCTTATGTACAAACTATACATTTCACTTGTATATATCACTAATGGTGTTCAACACATCCACATACAGCAGTTTTTTTTTTTTTTTATTTTTATTTTTAACATTCAACCAGACCGCTGTCTGTGTTAGACGTCCTGTGCGTGATGCTGATCAGACTGCTTGGCTGTGAGGCTCCTGTGATGACGCAAGGCTGCATCTCCGTCATGATTGGTCAATTTCAATGATTGACACCGCCTCCGAATCGTTAAAGCCAATAGAATACACCAATAGCCACCAAAATGAGATTGACAGCACTTTTAACCAATCAGAAACAACAGGACGCCATCTTGTAGGCGAGCCGCTTGCTGTTCACTCCGTAGCTCCCTTCGGCAAACGAAGCCTTCAAAAGACGCCCGGAATGATTTCAGTGTAACACAGGAAGTGGTACTAACTGATTCCAGTGTGGATTTACCGATAAATAAACTTTTCACGGCAAAACAACTAAGGTAAGATACATTTTACAGCTACAGTTTGATGAAGCGGTTTGGGTTTTTGCTGTTTTGTGGGTTGTTTCTCCCTGATGCTGTGATTTCAGAGAGCTTTATGGACGTGTTTGGAATCTGTGGACTGTCTGCTTTTGTTTGAGGGCTTGTTGGTGTGTTTTGCATAAAGTACCAAAGCGCTGGAGCCAGAAATGTGGCCAGTGGGTTGACTGGGTGGCACTATATCGATGTCCATGTGTGATAATTCATTTAGTTGGTGTTTGAGTTGTGTTTGGGACATGTACAAAATGGCTTATAGCCCAGGTTCTGCTGTTTACTTTGATGTGCAGCATCACTATATTCTTTCATGATGAGTGCATTGTTTCACACGGTTTCTTTGTGTGAAGCCGTTTAAAGGGTTAAAATCAGCTTTAAAGTTTTTTTTTTTATGATTTTAAACAGACTCACCACATGAGGGCACTAATGAGATGATAAATAATTAAAATGCTACTTTCTGTTTTACCTGAAGGGGTCACATTGAAAGCAATACCATCCATCCATCTATTATCTATACACCACTTAATCCTCACTAGGGTCATGGGGGGCGGAGCCTATCCCAGCTGACTCAGGGTGAAGGCAGGTTCACCTGGACAGGTAACCAGTCTATCACAGGGCTACACTTAGAGACAGACAACCAAGCACACTCACATTCACACCTACGGACAATTTAGAATCACCAATTAACCTCAACATGTTTTTGGACTGTGGGAGGAAGCCGGAGAACCCGGAGAGAACCCACGCTGCACGGGGAGAACATGGAGACTCCACGCAGAAAGATCCTGGGTGTCCTCACTGGGATGTGAACCGGCGACCTTCTAGCTGCGAGGCGACGGTGCTAACCACCGAGTCACCTTGCAGCCCTAAAAGCAATACATTCATTTTTTTTTCTTCACATAATGAAGTTCCTTACACTGTCTTTGGTGTAAGAAAGAAAGAAAGAGGAGTGTAGAGCATCCTCTGCAAAACAGTCTTAAAATTTCACTTAGAAAAGGCCTTAAATGTCAGAACTTAATGGTCACAACCTACAGCCACATATAATGAGTATAAAATTAATTTATTAAATTAGAAATCAATATGCGCTACATGTGCGCACATAAGATGAACTGAGTGATCTTGGTTAATGTAACAGTAGGACGTATAAAGTGGTGTTCAACATCCATTAATAGGTAAATGTTAAGAGTCTATGAAGATCACAACACATGAATACGCTCAATTACCCGACAAGCTGTCGTCGGTCTACTGCTATTAGATTCTGTGTCGTTCCCTTTGAGGTTTGGGAGGGAAGTCAAGAGGCCAGTGTGTCTCTGTGTGTGTGTGTGTGTGTGTGCGTGTGTGTGTCCAACTCTTTAATGAGTGTAGCGATGCAGCCAGCTGAAGGTGACTCATCTGCAGCAGGTGTAACTCTGGTGAGGCGTTCAGGACTGGTTCACTCTCGCTTCTCAGTCTGAACTGGAGTTTGCTTGGTGCAGTGTGCCTCTGATCATTTCTTCCATTTAGCTTAATATTACTTTTATGATCTGTACACTGGTGCAACGTCAGGGACTGAGTTTCAGCGGCACTGTTGTTTTAGATAATCATCATTTTTATGAATTCTATGCATCACAGTTGCTCTGCTGATTTGATTTTATTGTCAGATTTTTCAACTGAAATGTGTCTCAGGACGTATTTTATTTCACATAAATAACAAGAACACAGCAAAACTAATGCTACTACATATATTACACCAGACATTACAAGTAAGTGACTGCAGTTCAACGTTTAAATCGCTCCCTCCAGAGCTCAGTCCCCACAGAGACAGTGTGAGTGCGCTGTTATATATAGTACGCATGCACAGTCGAGCGTAAATGTCATAACCAGTCATGAAGAAATGTCTAAATAAAGCAGACAGCTTGACTTCTTTGTGTTTTGTAGAAAAGAAATCTTTACAGGCTGCTTGACTGATACGATATTTATATCTATGTGCCAAAATCCTTGTAGTACAACTTAAAACAGCGAGGTTCAGTAAAACACTTTGGAAGTATTTACAGCAGTGGAAACAGCTGCAGGTCACGCAGGTTACATACATGCAGTAACTCTGCCCAGGAGGTATTCGCTTCTACTTTTGCCCCCCTAAGCAAGTTCACGGCGGATTTATGTACTTACGGGCGCTTCGGTGGGACGGACGGTTTCACTTTCCTGATCTTCTTTACATCCCAGAGTTTCAGTGCGCTGACGCTCGACTCTAAAAGTGTTTGTTCACTGCCTCTCTTCAAATTATTCAGATCATACAGTGTGATAAACAGTATGGCAGCTTATCAAATAAACCGTCATATATTAATAATAGTAGTTTAAAGGCAAAGAAAATGCTTTGGTTTGTTCCACACTAAATTCTAGTCATTCTTTTGCTGTCGTGTAATGCCAGCTTTCAGCCACTAGAGGACTGCAAAGAACTGATATTGCAATATGAGTGTGATTGATATGAATGTTAGAGACTTAAATCAGACTGCATATATATACAAAGAGCTGCACAATAATGTTGCTGCCAAATATGAAATATACACAATTTACTCTGAATAGAATGAGTCACAAAACAAGCTCTCAGCACCGCTCATCATCAAAATGTCAACATCACGCAACCAAGTGCACGAGGTCGGATCTTATGTTGCCGTGACTTGGAAATTTTGCAAATCAATCAGAGCAATTATAACACAAGCAACAGCGGTGCTTAAGGTCAAAGTTATTCACCGGATAGTTAAACTATGACGAATGATTTTTTGGCGAGAAGCAAACCTCAGCTCGGCTTGTTGGGTACGATCATAATTCTGGAACAAAAAGGTTCAAAGGGATCTCGATGATTACTGAGATTCAACTTCTCCCGGAGGAAAAGTCTTAAAACAGATGGTTCCCCGGCTGAGTAAAAAAAAAAAACAGAGGCCGGTCCTGGTTCCTTGTCCGCTCACATATATTAAATCAGGGAAGATTATCACATTAGTCAAGACATTCAAGGTGA
>NW_007578174.1:299852-301018 GCF_000690725.1 Stegastes partitus
GGAGAGGCTTAATTAAGAACAAATCAAATTACTGTGCATAGTGAATGTTTAACGGTGTGTAAGAGAGAGTAAGAGGCTCATTTAGGCTTTAAAATGAAAACATTTCACAGTCTTTCCATCCCCTTCTTCCTCCTCACTCACATAGGAACAGCAGAGTTCTACAATCTTAAACTGTACATGATCTGCCTAAACTTGTATTTCTTTAAAAGTTCTTTTCACTCTTGCAGTTACTAGAAATGAAAAGCCCATGCATTTATTGAGTCATTTGATAATCCACACTGCTTCAGCAGAAGACAGCTGGACGTCTCTTTGATTCTTGAAGACACCTGATCTCTAATCTGAGAGGTTCTGAATGGTGGGGAGAACCAGGTGAACCAACAGGACTCAGTGTGTGAATGGTGCTTGGCAGTGATCTGAGGACTGCATTATGAGTGCCTGATAAGTGGTGTCCCGTACAGCACGTCACAAAAGTGAGTAGACTCTTAAGAGTCACATCTTTAAACTTGACAAAACTGCAGAAATGACACTTTGCTACCATGTAAAGTAGTCAGTGTGCAGCTTGTATAACCGGCCAGAGTCGTCTCTGTCTTCTGAGCTCCTTCAACATCTACCGAACAACGCTCAGGATGTTCTATGAGTCTGTGGTAGCCAGTGCTATCCTGTATGCTGAGGGTAGCTGACTCCAACAGACCGAACACACTGATTCACAAGGCCAGTGACGTTGTGGGAGTGAAGCTGGACTCTCTGACGGAGGTGTCCAAGCTGCACGTCATCTCGGACAATGTGTCACACCCACTCCGCGACGTGCTGGTCAGCGACAGGAGTACTTTCAGGACAAGACTCATTTCACCAAGATGCACCACAGAGTGCCATCACACCGTCCAACTCTTCACTCTGAGTGTCAGACACTCTGAGTCAATAGGTTTACCTTGGACTGTTTCATAATGTGCAATAACCATTCGACTTCAGCTTGAGATCTGTAGCCCTGCACATGGGACACCAGCTCAACCATGTGAGCTATAGCGGCGCCCTCAGCTGCAGTTACAGTGTATATACACTTACAACAGCAGAATGATTTTGTGTGTTTTTTGGGTTTTTTTCTTTCTGATTGTTTCATCATTGTGGGTCTTTGAATCGCTCTTTGTCTGGTCCCTCACCCAGAACCA
>NW_007578174.1:303440-322358 GCF_000690725.1 Stegastes partitus
AGAACTCTGCTGTTCCTATGTGAGTGAGGAGGAAGAAGGGGATGGAAAGACTGTGAAATGTTTTCATTTTAAAGCCTAAATGAGCCTCTTACTCTCTCTTACACACCGTTAAACATTCACTATGCACAGTAATTTGATTTGTTCTTAATTAAGCCTCTCCGCAACCTGTGGGGTTCCTTTTTGTGCAATATATTACAAATGCTACCGTGCAGAATGCTAAGTGAGCCATCAGGTGGTGGAGAATGTGCGGCGAAATGCTTGAAAATGGATTGCTTCACCAGGATATTTGCCTTGGCAAGTGCTCCCGCTCGGGTCAAACTGTAAATTGTGGGGTGGACACAGGCGGGGTGAAGGTATCATGTCGTTGTAGTCAGGCCTGATTACTCCTGCACTTAATGGTACCTGCACAGCACTTTGAAAGGAAGACTCACAGTCTGTGTACATCCATTTGTCTTCATCCTCCCTTTGCCCTCCTCCTGAATATGCGCACCAGCGCGAATGCACGAGAGCTGATTTGTTTTATTCCTCCGCGAGTGGAACAATGAGGAGTCTGAAAGCTCTCCGTGGTTCTGTCTGGGTTCCTTTAGATGATCTTGTCAGGATTGTTTCTGGCTCTAAAAATAGGAATTCATTAAATGTAATAATTGTACACAGCGATAGAGACAATGATAGAGTGTGACACTGTCGGTCTTATCAGAGCCTAAAGACGCGTCATCGTATCTCTCTCACAGCCGGGGATGCACCCTGCCTATTAACCCCGAGTCAGGTTCTAGAAATAAGAAGTGGTTTTGGAGAATCTATGGTTTTGTGGTTAATATAAAGACCCCCCTAACCTTAAAGAAGTAAACAAAAACTGTAAAATAGGCTGATATTACCCAGTCATCATCCAATTATGACACGTTTTCTATTCTGCTTGGTATTAAATATCCCTGGGTTGCATGAAATAGGCACTTAAACCTCCTGGAAAGCAGCACATCTTCACTCAGGTCATGCTGCACGGCTGGCTGTTACATTCAAACCAGGAAATCTGTGCTTGTGTGTGTTAGTGCGTGTTCTCCCCTTATCCATCGGATCCATTTCCAGCTTGGTGCGTGTGTTGCTGGGAACTGGAGGAAGTTCCTTGTTGAGTTTGAGGTGGATCAGACGAACGAGGACCATTTCTGGGACCATTTTGGGGTCCTCAGTTGGGCCTTTTGCTGCCTGTGAGCAAGAGTTTAACGAGTAATTCTGTCCACTGTGCAGTTTACTGATCAAGCTTTTGGATGAACAATATATCATGGAATGTCTTATTCTGTTAAATATACATAGTTTATTTTAAGCCACTACAAGTGTGTCGTTTGAGTCTCTTAACTTGGTTGCCGTGGAGATGATGCAGCATATGCATGAATTTTAATAGTAGTACACTACAAAAAAAAAAATCTAATTTCACAGAGTTTTACCTGTATATTTGGCCTGTGTGTTTATCATAAATTAACAGAGGACAGTGTGACACAATAAGAAAATGTAGTTTTTAAAAAAATATAAAGACTGAAGTTCATCACAATGTATAAAAATAGCCCTTTAATTTTTTAGATGAAAGTGTTAAGATCAAGTTTATTACAGTTTTTACCAAAGATCTGGTTTTTGGGCTTCTTTTGCATCTGTTCCCGCTCCATTAGAACCTAGAACTGGTCCAGTAGCATATATAGTGTGGTCATTGCGACACACTTGCTTCAGTGAGTTGTAAAGTATTTTATAGTTGTTTTTATACTCAGAACATGCAATACAATTTTTAATTTTTCCCACAAAACCAATGTACACAGAGTAGATCCACACACATACAGTGGTCTACATACAAAACAACAGAAGACATTATTGTATACAGTTACATTAAAAAAATAAAAATCGTGGGATTGTATCGGACTTACTTGCACATAGTTATATCACAATTCTTCGACTCTTTCTGAATTGCATTCAAATGCAGCCTCTAGACCGGCTTCATCCTCAGATTATTTCTGCGTACGACACGGTCCAGTGTGGATAAGCTTTCCCTGTCAATATATTGAAATATCACAGTGTCTTCTATTATTTTTCTTTGTATTTGCCATACTGTTATGGCATTATTTTCTAAGACCATGTTCATGATTTTAGTTTCCTGTTCAGGAGACAGAAGACGTTCCACCTTGTGTTGGTCATCTTTCAGTTCTGCAATACAAATGGTAAAATATTGAAAATACTCTGTAGGAATACAAAGTAGGAATAGATTTCCTAAATACTTGAAACATATTTTTACAGTCCTACAGAACAGACAATACTGTATCAATCAATCAATCAATCAATCTTTATTTCTAAAGCGCTTTTCATACTAAATATAATTCAAAGTGCTTTACAGATTAAAAACTACTGTACTACTGTACTCATTGAGTTCTGTATTGATATGCAGAACTGCAGTTTTCTAGTGATAGTAGATTTCTCATTACGGAAGGATGCTACAGTGGACCTGCTCAAATTTGGCTGTACCCTTTGCTCATCCTCCCTCAGTGTTAGACCAAAGTGGCTCGGATCTCATCAGAGATTACAGTCCTCGTCCTCATCCTCGTCCTCATCCTCATCCTCATCCTCATCCTCATCCACTTATTCTTTCTCCTCCGGCTCTGCCTCTGTTTCCAATGTTGGCGTCATTGCTCCAAAACAGAAGAGCTTGTTGCCCTTTTATGCTGAAGCTCTGATTACCAGTTGTAAACCAGTGTGGCAGGTGTTTGCCCATGTGACGAGTCAGTTTGCATAGTAGGACAATTAGATTTAGAGTTTTGAATGACAGTGTGTTCCTCGTGAAAAGAAGAAATTTTCTTCCTGAAAAAATGTGCCAAATGCAGAGATTTGTGTTTAGTGTTTTGAAAAAACTGCAGTGTGAGTGTAAAGCAGGACTTGTGCTTGTAGTTGAGCAGAACTGGTTCAGGGGGTTGGTCCATGAGGTACATGTTGTGGTCAGTCTGTGTCACAAGCAGCAGGATTTATGTGTGAACGATGGAGAAAAACTGTAATGTAGATATATTTCTAAAATTACGTACAGCTGGTGACAGTTAACAGAAGAAGAAGTATTGGTTCTGTAATTTTAAATAGATTTATTTGTTAAATGATATCTTGTATAATAATGACACTTACAGTCGTATAATGAACATACCGCATACATAGTGTATAATATCAACAATCATTGCCAACTTGTCAAAATGCAAATATACATTACGATATATTTTTTAATCACTGGCAACAAGGAAAACACACACACACACACACAGACACAGCGTTAGCTTAATCATAATCTTTTCTTATTCCCTCTGCGTCCACACAGCTGGTGCAGGCGATGACCCAGCCGTCACGTGGCTGTCATACTGAACTCGAAACCAGAGAACGAATGAAGAAAGAAAAACAGGAGCCGAGATCAAAAACACACAGAGAAAGAGATTGAAAAACACAAAGAGGGAAGAAAAAAAAGTGGAAAACTAAGAGGGAGAGACAGCAGGTGGTGTCGGGGATCATTCTGGGTGGAACGCCGATCGAATGAAAACACATCTGTCTGTCCGTCCGTCCATCTATATCTCACTATCTATCTATCATAATTGTTTCATTTTCCCTTGTAAATGTTGAGTCGAGCGGTAGCTTCCTGTCATTAAAATGTAATTACTATTTGTCCTGGTTTAAGCCCTCTTTGGAATGAGACTCGTCCTCATCTCCGTTTCTGATCGGATCCCTAATGGAAACAAAAACACAGATTAAATTGGACTGGATATGTTTTTGGATGCTTCGAAAAATTGAACATCTACAATTTTCACATCCGCCAGGTAGCTTCATCTGCTGAAGAGCACAGTAGCTGCTACAATGGACCACATGGTGAAGCTGTTTTGCCAACTCTTGCTTTTCAGGTCAAAGATGAATTTTCAGTTGAAGAAAAAAAAAAATCAAACTGTTCTTGTTGTGAGCAGCATGTACAAAGTGCAGTCTTGCACATTTTCCCTCTTTCCGCTATCGCTTCCCCGATTTACAGCAATAAACTGCTGTTAATCCGCTTGCTGACATTATTAGAAGCTGATCGTGTCTTTTGCACCTTTGACGTTTCATTTCCATTTACTTATTTATTTGTTTGCACGCGCAGTAATCATGCCAGTAGTTCAACCTGACGGCGGCAGCGCTGGAAAGGACAAATTATGTGCTCGGCCTCTGTTTTGGAATTCATGAAATGTGTCAGGAGCTAACAATGCGCATTTGCATAATTCTGTATTAATGCTTTTCCATCTGCATATTGGATGACGAGAGCAGGAGGAAAAAAACACATCAACACTTGCATATCTGTTGTGTGAATCTCATCTATGTGAAGTCTCTCTGAATATCAAGAAGCGTAAACCGTGAACACCTGCTAACCTGCAAGCCTGTTCTAGTATGAAGCCTATATTTAGCACAGAGCCTATTCTTTTCATCATTGTGTTTTTTCTAATTATCTTTTTTTCTTTTGCTTCTAACATAAATTAGATGTAGGTACATTTATCCAACGAAATCTGTGTCTCTTCTGTCCTGCACTGTGACCCAATTTCTGCAGGCAGACCATAAATATTTCATCTACTGTAATACAAAGCTACTTCATTATGTTGTTATCGTTCTTCCTCAGTGGCTTTGGTGCACTTTTCAAATCAGGCGTAGCATTTTCATAACAGTAAGAATACTAAGGAGGAGTGAGAGTGACAAATTACAAAAACAAATTTAAAAAAATAATTAAAAATAAATAAATAAAAGTGGGAATAAAAAGAAGAATAAATCTAATAATTATTTATTTATTGTTCTTTTTTATTTTTAAAATGTATTTTTGTTTATTATCAGTTTTAAATTTTTGTATTATTTTTTGTTTTTTTCTTTTTTTTTCTTTTAAAGCTGTGTCGCTTTAAATTAAATGTCGCTATAAAAGCAAAAAAGAAAAAAAAAGTTGTTTTAAATTAAATGTCACAATAAAAGCAAAAAAAAGAAGAAATAATTTTAAAAATATTAAATAATAATACTAAAATAAAAATAATTAAAAAACAGAAAATGAATTAAAAAATAAAAAAGAATAATTAATTATTAGGTTTATTCTTCTTTTTATTTCCACTTTTTTCTTTTTTTTTAAATTCTTTGATTGATTTATTTTTGTAATTTGGCACTCCCACTACTCCATAGAATACTTCCTGAAACGATTCAAACACAATGGATCACGTGCAAATTCTCAATTTATCTCTCAAATGTTAATCTTCATCAGATTGCAACGTTCTGCGTCAAAGTGCTTAGCCATGACACGTACAGTTTTGTGTGTTTTCTGATGTAAACTGATTAAAGTTACGATCACAATGATTGTCAAAGTACAAAGCTACACTTTTCCAATGTGGCTTGTATCAGTTTCAACAGTATAGAGTAACATCCATCCATCCTATGTTGGAGTNGATGAGGTTTACGTCAACAGAGAGGGACTGAAACTCACAAAACTAAGACGCAAAGACACACAAAACGGCTAATGGGGAATTCTCTGGTGGGCTCATATTTACCCAAGCTTTAAGGTCAGGGGTGATCAGCACCATGGACAGCAGTCTGGAAGGGAAAAGACTGAAAACTCCATGAAAAAAAAGCGATTTTAAGGTCCCATTGGATTCTATCACTCCCTAATGTGAGGGGTTTCTTTTCGCAGCAGAGCAGCAAAGAGTCAGACGGCTGCAACAAATTGGCTATTAGCGCGAGGAGAAAGTGAGATTGTAGAAAAATCCTGATGTCTTTGTTCGTTTGAATGTAACACCAGCCGTGCAGCATGACCTGAGTGAAGATGTGCTGCTTTCCAGGAGGTTTAAGTGCCTATTTCATGCGACCCAGGGATATTTAACACCAAGCAGAATAGAAAACATGTCATAATTGGATGATGACTGGGTAATATCAGCCTATTTTACAGTTTTTGTTTACTTCTTTAAGGTTAGGGGGGTCTTCATATTAACCATAAAACCACAGATTCTCCAAAACCACTTCTTATTTCTAGAACCTGACTCGGGGTTAATAGGCAGGGTGCATCCCCGGCTGTGAGAGAGATACGATGACGCCTCTTTAGGCTCTGATAAGACCGACAGTGTCACACTCTATCATTGTCTCTATCGCTGTGTACAATTATTACATTTAATGAATTCCTATTTTTAGAGCCAGAAACAATCCTGACAAGATCATCTAAAGGAACCCAGACAGAACCACAGAGAGCTTTCAGACTCCTCATTGTTCCACTCGCGGAGGAATAAAACAAATCAGCTCTCGTGCATTCGCGCTGGTGCGCATATTCAGGAGGAGGGGAAAGGGAGGATGAAGACAAATGGATGTACACAGACTGTGAGTCTTCCTTTCAAAGTGCTGTGCAGGTACCATTAAGTGCAGGAGTAATCAGGCCTGACTACAACGACATGATACCTTCACCCCACCTGTGTCCACCCCACAATTTACAGTTTGACCCGAGCGGGAGCACTTGCCAAGGCAAATATCCCGGTGAAGCAATCCATTTTCAAGCATTTCGCCGCACATTCTCCACCACCTGATGGCTCACTTAGCATTCTGCACGCTAGCATTTGTAATATATTGCACAAAAAGGAACCCCACAGGTTGCGGAGAGGCTTAATTAAGAACAAATCAAATTACTGTGCATAGTGAATGTTTAACGGTGTGTAAGAGAGAGTAAGAGGCTCATTTAGGCTTTAAAATGAAAACATTTCANAAAAAAAAAAATCAAACTGTTCTTGTTGTGAGCAGCATGTACAAAGTGCAGTCTTGCACATTTTCCCTCTTTCCGCTATCGCTTCCCCGATTTACAGCAATAAACTGCTGTTAATCCGCTTGCTGACATTATTAGAAGCTGATCGTGTCTTTTGCACCTTTGACGTTTCATTTCCATTTACTTATTTATTTGTTTGCACGCGCAGTAATCATGCCAGTAGTTCAACCTGACGGCGGCAGCGCTGGAAAGGACAAATTATGTGCTCGGCCTCTGTTTTGGAATTCATGAAATGTGTCAGGAGCTAACAATGCGCATTTGCATAATTCTGTATTAATGCTTTTCCATCTGCATATTGGATGACGAGAGCAGGAGGAAAAAAACACATCAACACTTGCATATCTGTTGTGTGAATCTCATCTATGTGAAGTCTCTCTGAATATCAAGAAGCGTAAACCGTGAACACCTGCTAACCTGCAAGCCTGTTCTAGTATGAAGCCTATATTTAGCACAGAGCCTATTCTTTTCATCATTGTGTTTTTTCTAATTATCTTTTTTTCTTTTGCTTCTAACATAAATTAGATGTAGGTACATTTATCCAACGAAATCTGTGTCTCTTCTGTCCTGCACTGTGACCCAATTTCTGCAGGCAGACCATAAATATTTCATCTACTGTAATACAAAGCTACTTCATTATGTTGTTATCGTTCTTCCTCAGTGGCTTTGGTGCACTTTTCAAATCAGGCGTAGCATTTTCATAACAGTAAGAATACTAAGGAGGAGTGAGAGTGACAAATTACAAAAACAAATTTAAAAAAATAATTAAAAATAAATAAATAAAAGTGGGAATAAAAAGAAGAATAAATCTAATAATTATTTATTTATTGTTCTTTTTTATTTTTAAAATGTATTTTTGTTTATTATCAGTTTTAAATTTTTGTATTATTTTTTGTTTTTTTCTTTTTTTTTCTTTTAAAGCTGTGTCGCTTTAAATTAAATGTCGCTATAAAAGCAAAAAAGAAAAAAAAAGTTGTTTTAAATTAAATGTCACAATAAAAGCAAAAAAAAGAAGAAATAATTTTAAAAATATTAAATAATAATACTAAAATAAAAATAATTAAAAAACAGAAAATGAATTAAAAAATAAAAAAGAATAATTAATTATTAGGTTTATTCTTCTTTTTATTTCCACTTTTTTCTTTTTTTTTAAATTCTTTGATTGATTTATTTTTGTAATTTGGCACTCCCACTACTCCATAGAATACTTCCTGAAACGATTCAAACACAATGGATCACGTGCAAATTCTCAATTTATCTCTCAAATGTTAATCTTCATCAGATTGCAACGTTCTGCGTCAAAGTGCTTAGCCATGACACGTACAGTTTTGTGTGTTTTCTGATGTAAACTGATTAAAGTTACGATCACAATGATTGTCAAAGTACAAAGCTACACTTTTCCAATGTGGCTTGTATCAGTTTCAACAGTATAGAGTAACATCCATCCATCCTATGTTGGAGTTCGATCGCAACACATTGGACAGGATTCACTTTCACTGTTTGTACTATGATTGGCTGACAGATCTCGTCATCGCAATACACTAAAGAGTAAGACAGCACTGTTTAACAGCACTGTATCGCACAAAGAACAGAAAAACAGACATCACAGCAGACACTTGCAGAGGCTGGATAAGACAGTCTGTAGGATGCCATCTACGACGCATCGCAGGGGAGGATGTACGTTGTGTTGGGGCTGAGAATCTGTAGCGTGAGCGATAAACAGAAATGTCAGGAGGTGTGTGAAGGCTGCACAGTGCTGCACGTACAGTCGTCCTCAAATATATTCATACCCATCAAAGAAGGAAAAAAACAGCTTCAGTCACTGACACAAGTTGAAATTCACAAAAGTAATAATAAATAAAAATTGAATGAAAATCACGACATTGCTTATGAATTGTGGTTTAACAGAAATATATATATATATTAAAAAAAAGCATGATGGGACCCGTAAACTAATATTTAGTTGAACAACCCTTTGAGCCAATCGCTTCAATCAAGTGTTTTCTGAAACTCTCAGTCAGATTTCTGCACCTCTTGACAGATATCAAATCAAATCAGGTTTATTGTCATGTTGCTGTACATACATAGTAGTACAGGCGAGATAAAAGAGCGTTTCTTCAGGATTAGCAGCAAGTTTTGCAGAATGCACGTCTGGGATAAGACACTAATCATTCACTCTCGCTGCCTCCTGAAGGGGGCGCTGCGTCCATGTGCGCCGCCATTCGTTGAACATGGCGAACCTCTTCAGGTCCTGGTAGGTCTTCAAGGACACAAAGACACACATGATGGTGTGACGATGGTGAAGCTGCAGATGCTGCCCAGCTGTCTGTCTGTCTGCATCCCCTCCAGCTGTATGTCCGTCTGGGATGCTGTCATGGAGCCATGTTTCTGTTAAAGCAGACACACAGCAGTCCCTCCACTCTCTGAGGGTTTCTCTCAGCAAACGTAGCTCGTCCAGCTTGTTGTGGAGGGAGCGGGCATTGGAGAGCAGGAGGACGGTCCTGCTGGTCTGGAGAGGTTATTCTTTAGCCTAGCATGGATCCCGGCTCTCTTCCTCCTCCTTTGTTAATGTTCGTGCTTCTTTCTGTCTCGGGTAACTGCCGGCGTCGTCTCCGATCGGACTCCGTGTTGGTGTAGTTTGTCCACATCACAAGCGATCGCTGCAATTCCAGCACCGTTCACTGTCCTGACGACCAGCAAAGTGTTTTTGCCCACTGCTCATCAGCAAAGTGCTCTAATTTATCTGGGACCGTTTTTTGTTTTTTTAAATTATTCTTTTCAACCAAAATTCAAAACCAGTGTCTTATTTCACTAAAGCATAATTTAGGAAATTTTTATTTATTACTACTTTTTCCAGTTGCTATTTATTTGAGTGACTATAGTGAATTTTGCCTTTTCTTTAATGGAAGGGTTGGAATACATTCGAGGACGACTGTACGGTTCTCCTTCACTGTGCTTCCTGTGTTTACGTTCATAATCCTGTATGTTCCTCCTTTGTGCATCCTCTCAGCACACATTTAAGAAAGCAGCCTAATAGAAATGAATAATATCAGCTGGTTTCACCATTTTGCATGCAAAAAACAAAGCTGTTTTGGGGCGTAAGACTGTTCAACAGAGAACCAGTATAATACATTCTGATCAACATGACATGAGCGATTGATAACGTAGGCAACAGCAGACAGCCGTACAAAACCATCTGCATGAATGTGCCAAAGCGTTTGTTTAGGAGAATAAGAAACTGCTGTCATGGCGTGCACATGTGACCAGATGATGTGGAGGTTGAACAATCAGTTTTGAGAATTTCAGTCAAAGGAATGTGCTGGAACATTCTTCACTTTATTGTGCTTTGTTATTTCGAGGTTATCTGTGCCTTTCTTTGACGATGTCTTCCTCCTTTCAGCCACCTCTATCCATCATTCTGCAGCCTCCTCCTGGAGTCCAACCAGAATCCTGTCCTTTGAACTCTGCTCTCTGTGTAATGGTTTATGCACACACACACACACACACACACACACACACACTACACACACACACAATGCACGTAAAATCACATTGTTCAACCTTGAGCGTCCTTCTCCACAGCTGACGGAGAGGGTGAGACAGAAACAGGGAGACTGAGGCAGATGGGGGAGGTGCAAAGTCATCAATTATTTATGGGTGAAATCTAATAAGAGGCAGGAGTTTGGATGGGCAGCGAGCGTATTGACAGATAGACAGAGTCCCCATTTGGTACAGCATCACGGTATCATTATCCCGTGGAAAACAAAAGCGGAAATACGAAGACCTGATTATAATATTTCCCCCCGTTTCTGTTCTTTGCTAGTCAACTACCTTTGCATTGAGCGGTGATGCATTGATTTATTCTCACATTCTCTCGACCTTGTTAAGCGCGCATTTGCAATTCATGCATGCGTGACGCAATCTATATATCTATCTGTGCTGTGTTGGCCTAATCAGCTCTCCGATAATTCAATTCCAAATCAGAAGGATTTGGAATCGATGGCTTGTTGTTTTGATTGTGGGTGATTGTGTTGCTGTGGCGTCTTTTCTGTCGTGGTTGGATTTATCTTACAGTCGCCGGCGAAACTAACAAACTAAATCGTGCATCATCCTCCTTCAGAAACAGCAGAGTCGGATGATCTTCTTTGATATATTTCAAAATTCATCATAAGTGCTTGTTAGACTTGGACGCCTCACACACAGTTTCCTGAAAACACACACCTGTGCAACGAAGTGCGCAACGCAGGGGGAAAAAAACAGTCTCTTAGAAACACACACGGAGCCTTTCTGTTTGTTTATTAAGTATTTCTCCTGTCCATATTTGCATACTTATTTGATTTGTGGGGCGAGTTGTGCAGCTTCGCGGCTCCTCATTAAGAATATTTTCATGTCTGCTCATGTGTGAATGCACTGACAGCTCAAGTGGTGTCCATACAAAGCAAACTAAATGAATCCTCTCTCTCTGAAGAACCAATAAGTAGTCTAGTAATTGGCTCTTCAATGGACTGTTTTCTGTGTTCTGTTTTTCTGTTATTAGACGCTCGATGTCAATTGTATTGGGTTTTAGCTTTGTCTATTTTAAAGATATTTATTTTGGTTTTGGCTTTTTCACCTTTATTGAACGGTCACAGTGGAGAGATGCAGGAAATGTGAGAGGGATGAAATGCACCGAAGGTCCAGGTTGGCCAGAGAATCAAAGCAGAGATTTTTCCCTCTAAGTTTTCATTCTGATACAAAAAAAAATTATCAATATCTGCACATTTTATTTGCAAGAGCAGCCGCATTCTCAGTTTCTCCTGAAAAGGTTCCTTTGTGCAGAGTAATTTCATGTTATGGTTGGTTTACTCGGTGGAGGGATGTTAATAACGTGTTGAGAAATAACTTCATGTAACAGAGTGACGGTCCATTAATTCCAATCTGCAATCACTGAAATTAGCTCTATTGAGAGAAACATTCTGCGGGCTTTCAAAAATATGTGAAACAGGAATAAATTCAGACAGTCTTGATGAGAAGCTGAGTACCCAGAAGTGTTCAGTGCAGACAGGACATAGTATAAACAATTAAAAGAGGCCCAAATGTGTATTCTCACATTAGCAATAAACCATGACTACTTGCATGTGAAGAGGATCTGCTGCAGTGACGTATTCTCAGAGACAATTACAGCTAATTACATAGAGGAGGTGAATTTAGCCGATATTCACTTAGGAGTTGGTGGAGACCAAACACGGAGCTAAAAGAGGAGTGAACATTACAGCTCTTGTTCGGATACAAAATGAATGAAAATCAATGGTAATGTTGTGTATCTGCTGAACCCACACAGTTTCACACCAAAATGTGTCATAGATACGGTGGTCTACGGTGCAAAATGTTGTCGTTTCACAATTCAGGTTGTAAAATTGTGAGATATCAAATCAAATCTAAAGGTTCCCTGAAGAGCGGATTTCAAACTCAGTGCGTATTTTGATCATCACCATCCTGGCAGGGCATGACTCTGCCAAAGTAAAGGCGAATCCAAAGCTGAGCAAAGAGATGAAGCTGAGTCTGGCCATGCAAACATCTCTGAGTCGTGCACTGTCCAGTGATGGGACCCACCTGTCACTCAAAGCAGACACATCCTTAATTATGCATAACTTTATGCCTTAATATAACTTAAATAGGTGAGTTATATAAAAATGTGCACCCAGTGCAGTTTTTGGCCTTTCTGTGTTATTTTTCAACTCCTTGACTTTCACCCGAGGCTGGAACTCCTGTATGGGACCATTGCCATTGTTACACTTTTTACACTCACTCTCGGCTTTTCTTTACACCACAGAAGTAGTTGGTTAAGTTTAGGCACCAAATTACTCGATTACGTTTAGGAAAAGATCATGGTTTAGGTTGAAATACACCTGTGCAACCAATAACCACCAATTAGCAGTCACTCCTCCAACCTTCACCTATGGTCCTGAGCTTTGGGTAGTGACCTAAAGACTGTGGTTGGCTGGGCTCATCCTTAGAGAGAGGAAGGGGAGCTTTGACATGTAAAGCGAGCTCGGAATAGAGTCGCTTCTCATCGAAAAGAGCTAGCTTAAGTGGTTCAGGCATCTGATTAGGAGGCCTCCTGGCCACCTCTATTGGAGGTTTTCCGGGTCCATCCGACTGGGAGTAGACCCCAGAATAGACCCAGAAGTCACTGGAGCGATTATATCTGGCCTGGGAACACCTTGGGACCTCAGGAGGGAGCTGGAAAACGTTGCTAAGGAGAGGGATGTGTGCAATTCCCTGCTTAGCCTCCTGCCACCATGACCCAACCCTGGCTAAGCTGGAGAGAAATGGATGAGCAATGGCAGCATCTCACAATTTTAAAGCTTTTTTTTTGCAACATTAATATGTTTTGAGCTGTGGGAAAACATAGCAATCACACATTTTGGTGTGAGACTGGACTTGCTGGGTGTATAAAAGAAAAACTGCTGGCTAAACACTTGTCAAGGTCCTGACATCATATCTCGGATAAACTGTGACTTTCCCCCTCAGCAGGCATCAGAGGTCACACAGTCGATATCTCCAAACCGCTGTAAATAAAAGCATAACCTACTGCTGTTTTGTGGCTTCTCATAATCACAAGGTGAATCACCAAGAAGCGCATCACTCTCATCATCATCTTCCTTCTCAGCATCGATGCAACCTGCAAAACAACATCAAAGAAAGTTCTAAACTCTTCAGGTCAAACCTTAGAAGACTTTAACTAACGCATGATAGAAAACAACTTCTTTGGTGAGCAGAGTAGAAGGAAAGTGAAAGATGTATGTGCGCCACTAAGAGAAAGAGAAGTGATGGTACTAATGATGTTTTTCTCAAAGTCGAAACTAATCCACTCAAGTTCAAGGAGTTTTTAAACCCAGTCAAGTGACTGTGATATAATTGGGTTCAGATTATTTGGATACATAAAATTTAACCATTTCAGTGGAGCCCAGAGGTGTTTTTCACCTCTGTGTCCCCTCTGTTCATTATTTGCAATAAAAACAAGAAGCTAATACCCACAGTTCATTCTTCCTCTTATGAAAGAACTTGTAATGACTTGTGCTATGGCTGAGCACACTGAAGCAATTTAAAGGGGGACCACAGTGGCATTGCAGTTGCTGTTGGATTCGGCAAAGCCTTCAGTGACCTTCAGAATTATGGAAATCACAGCAGGACATGCGAGGCAAAGAAGCTGACAGGGCTGGTTGGCTCCTGTGCTCCTCACAGAGGCTCAGAGGCCTGGACGGGGTCTCAATCAGACAGTATCAGCTGAGAGAATTTGGGAATTGAAGGTCTTTTAGTGTACGTGCACATACTTACATAACAGTGACGAATGGGGTCCTGCATCACAATCTGGCATTTCTTACAAAAGCTGTCACATCAGTTGTTTTTTTTCCCCCCATCACACTGTCTGCCACATAGGTAACAGAGAGAGCCTTTGTTCCAATACGACAAATACTGCAGTGATGCTTTACAACTCCCAACTTAGAGCGTAAATATTTGACGCACACGCTGGAGCACGCCAGAAATATACCTTTTGTTCGGAGAGTATCACCGTTGTCCACTGGCAGGTAGAGCAGTGTGGGTCTGAATTCTGTGTGAGCAAACATCCTCACTCCGGTTACAGTATCAGGTGCTGGGAACTGGTTTTGGGATCACATCAGGATCACACTGTGAGGTTGTGGTTTCTAAGTACAAACTACATTGTCAATGTATAAATTAGGCACATGTATAACTATTTAATTATCCAGCTTTTGTCTGTAATTTAAAAAAACAGCAACACAGAATGGGTTTAGAGGGAACTGACAATGTATTATGTTTGGTCATTTTATTTTATATTGCTTTAATCTGCTAAAGGAGACATTACGGGAGTCACCAACCTGAGTTCATGTAAGTCAACAATAAAAGGATCCTTAACTTTGATTTCAAACTGGAGACTGTATATAAAAATGAAGTCAACGCAAAGTGCCTTAAACCTGCATTCTCTCTGGTGTCCAGCAGGGGGCGACTCCTGCTTGCAAAAATAAGTTAACTTGTATTAATGTCTATGAGAAAATTTCGACTTCTCACTCTATTTGCTACCACAGTGAACATTTTCCCAATGACTTTATGGTCTCAATCGCTAGTTTTAAGTCTCATTCGGTAAAGAATTTTGCTAATTTTGTAAATTATGGTCCTATTTAGATTCAAATAGATGACAAAGCAAGGTACGCTTTATGGTGGGCCACCCTGTGACTGACACTAAGTCGAGGTGTGTTGTGTCCTCGAGTTCTTAATCAGATTCTCCCCTCGTTTGTCGGCCAGATTTGTAGTAGTAGAAGTGGAGGCATCAAAACCGGAGTCCACAAACCAATCTGTGACTAGAGGGACATCCGTCTTTTATATACAGTCTATCTTCCTGTGACGAAAACATAAAAGAGTGTTCGCAATGACAAAGATAGTATCAAACTAAACTAATAATATCTCCTCTCCTCTCTTGATTAGTACCAAAAATATCCGACATAAAGTGTGGACTGTTTTGATGTGTGCAGGGTGGCGTCAGTCTGAGGCCTTCAGGGACGTGGAATCAAGCTGAAGAATCTCTCCGTCGAAGGCCTGTCACTCCTGTTGCGAAGCCAACAAAAACATGAGCCTCTCCTCGGTGGCCTGCCCTTTTTCTTTATCTCTTCACAATGCGACACACAAATAGATGTTTAAAAGAACTATAGTCTCCGGATGGGAAGCTGCGTGGATAAAGTGAGCGACTGAAACTGTTCTTTTGATTCGTGATCTGAATAGGTTTAGCGATACATAGAAAGCTGTGATAAGACGAAGGCTCAGCGGCGCATTAAGCATTCGGCACGTGTCTGCTGCGTTTATACACGCCGAAGCTTACAAACACAAAAAGAGACAAATCAATTCATGTTATCCGATTAATCCTACTTGTTAAATAAGACTAATCAGAGACAACCTGGTCCGTCTCGTGTTTTGTTTTCACTGCAGCGAAACCGTCTTTGAATCTGATTTGTGAGTGAATGAAACGCGACAGGGATTACACGCTGACCTGTGTGTGTTTCTGTAAAGAGGATTTGCTGACTGACTATACGTGACAGTGTTTGATCCTCCGGTAATATGGAGGATCAGCGACATACGTTCATGACAGGTTCGATCATGCAAACTTTCTCATTCGCGCGATGACACGCTCACACCGGGGAGCGCAGATGTGATCCGGCGGCGAGTGTTGAGAGGCTCGAAATTGAAAAGCGCGAGCAGAGGCTTGTGTTTTTGATCTTTGATCCTTACACGAAAGCATCCATCTTTAACTGCAGGTGATGCTGATTTGAGGAGTTCATTTGATAACTCCATCGTCACAAACCTTCAGAAAACCCACTTTTCCATCATCTACCTGAGACAATATCAATCAAGTTATCTCTATTTTTGTTATTTCTACTGAGCTTCAGTTGGATTGATATGATCTCAAGCAAACAACAACAACAAATACGTTTTCTGAAAATCTACAAACATATCCGTTTTCTTTAATTTTTTAAGCAGAACAAGAAAATCCACAAAACACAATCCATGACCTGATAACTAATAATTTATGCAAGCATTGTGCTAATTAGCAGTATGCAAAAATCGTTAAAGCAGCATGGGTGAAAAAGAGTACATTTTTACCTAAACAGAACTAATAGAGAGGCTCTGACTATTTAGTGTTGAGTGCAGCAGTTGTGCGACTTTTTAGTAAACTTGAAGCATAAAAGTGTCCCATATAGGCTTAAGTATCCATCCATTATCTATACGCCGCTTAATCCTCACGAGGGTCACTGGAGCCCATCCCAGCTGACTCAGGGTGAAGGCAGGGGACACTTGGACAATTTAGAATCACCAATTAACCTCAGCATGTTTTTGGACTGTGTGGGAGGAAGCCGGAGAACCTGCACGGGGAGAACATACAAACATAGAAAGATCCAGGGTGTCCTCACCGAGACGTGAACCGGCAACCTTCTTGCTGTGAGGCAGCAGTGCTAACCACCACTCCACCATGCAGCCCAGGCTTAAGTATGTCCTGGTGAAACTAAGGTTTTAAAAAAAAAAGGCTCCTCAGCACTCACAGTAAACACAGACAGAGTGACAGAGAAACAGGAAGTTATAAATACATAACCTCTGTCCATGTTTCTGCCCTCGTCTTAACCCCTCCTCCTGTTTGCCAGAGAAAAGCCTTACCTCAAGTCTTCCAGCTTTGGTGTCAGATCCACCCTGACAAGAACAGAGATCATGTGCGCCATTTGTTGCAGGTTGCTCGCTCTAATGATGTCCCAGCTGCCTGCTCGTTAAAATGTGTGTGCAGCGCTGACAGGTGACTTGATGCATTAACTTGATCTCACTGTCTGGAAATTGTGTTAATTTGCAAAGTTCTCTTATTAGAAAAATGAGGATTACTTTTTGTGCTTGACTGTTTTTGTGATGTTTTTTTTGTTGCCGCACCGTCTTTAAGCAGTTCACACTTTGACCTGTTATAAAGATATACTGAAAGTTATGGAACAAGTACACAAATCATTTACTCGGGTGAAGATAGTTTACATTTGCAGATTTAAAAATACATGACAGTAGGCGAGGATGTGCTGCCACAGTGTGACTTTTTCTTGTGAAATTATTTTTTCTTGTAAATATTTTTTTTTGTATTATTTTGTCACTTTACGTCTCACATAAATGGAGAAGCATTGTAAAATATAATCTTCCCTCTTTTGCACACAAGAAGTCTGCTGAGGATGCCTGCAGACCAACTTCCTCGACCCTTTGGCCAAACTTGTGAGTAGTGACTTCCAATTAAAATGTGTCAAATTTTTCAAAAATGTCCTACAATTAGTTCATCTTCTCACACTCTGAACCATAAATCTCTACTCTAGTAGTACGTACACATCCGTAACTCTTGGGTTTTATTTTCATCTGTATTATGACGGGGAGTCTCCATGTTCTCCCCCTGCAGTGTGGGTTCTCTCCGGGTTCTCCGACTTCCTCCCACACAGTCCAAAAGCATGCTGAGGTTAATTGGTGATTCTAAATTATCCGTAGGTGTGAATGTGAGTGTGCTTGGTTGTCTGTCTCTAAGTGTAGCCCTGTGATAGACTGGTTACCTGTCCAGGTGAACCTGCCTTCATCCTGAGTCAGCTGGGATAGACTCCAGCCCCCCATGACCCTGGTGAGGATTAAGCGGTGTATGGATGGATAAATGGGAAATTACTTACATTTTAATGACAAGTTTTTGCACTCTTGTTGGTCTAGTTTGCATTTCCTTTTGCACAATGCATGATGGTCCATTTGCTTGGTTCGGGACCATCGGCTGTACTCTACTTTGCACGGTGCATTGTGGGATATTTTGAGTGCACTTTATAGGGTGTAACAGCTGTAACTAAACATTCGGACAGCTCTACAAAATGGCGAACACCCTATAACCTATAGTGCACTTTAAAGGGTATGGGCGGGATGTTTCATGTGTGAGCCAGAAATCTCAACTTCAGTAGCACTTCAATTTCCTTCCTTTGGATTGTAGGAAGAAGCCGGAGAACCCAGTGAGAACCCACAAACGCCACACAGAAAGACCCCAGGCCCAGATGTGAACCCAGGACCTTCTAGCTGTGAGGAGAGTTCTAACCACTGCACCACTGCTGTCTGTGAACTACATTTTTTACTTGTTGTGACAAAGTGGGTGAAAACTCTTTCATGCTACACAACGCTGTTTTCCGTCATTAATGTAACCATGCTGGTGGAACACTGCAGCGCATCCTATCCCGGCTGGTTTGTGTTAAAATTACTTTACAGTTTACATCCATCATACAGGGCATTAAAGCTAACAAACAGCCATTAATTGCTTCCAGTGAGCCTTTATTAAGTTACAGGTCAAATGGGGTTTCATCGTTCATTAATTTGTTAACACTTACCTTTCTTTGTTCCTTAGTTCTGACTCTCCATGCAGGATTAGTGTTTGGAAGGAGGCCGTCCGGCACTTCCTGACTTTATGGGGTCAGAGTGACATCACTGGGTCAGACCAAGTGGAGGGTTTTTTCTGTTTGGATGATTTTTTTTATTTGTTCAAAGGGCATCATTTAGTGTTGACTTCAGATGTTTAGCTTTAAGGGAGACAT
>NW_007578174.1:323846-325936 GCF_000690725.1 Stegastes partitus
ATGTCAGCAAAGTAACACAAAAACAAAAATTGCTGACTTCATAGAATATTTTGATTTTTGCTGTGGAAATTAATAGTGAAGTTTTCCATGTATGGGACCTTATTTGCATATTTACATGTAAAATTTTAGAATACTTGCAGAATCATCGTCCTTTAGTCGGTAATTAACTGGGGAGGTTTTACTCTGTTCACCTACTACATATTCCTGTAACGTAATTTGAGGGTGGGTCAGTTTAACTACAGAATTCCACATATTTTAATAAATTATAATAATTAATTTTAGCTCAGCAGCTGAAGCTTTATGTAAAATTCTAATCTCAGAGGTGTAGCTACATGTTAAACGGATGCAGTACAGTAAGAAGTACACCATTCCTCAGTGTTGGAGTAGAAGTGCATTGCTAATTTCCAACCATTGCTTTTATTGGAGTGCACAGCATTTGAACTTATTAGCGCTCGGCTGCATTACCAGATGACGCAAGAATCCCAGAAAGTACTCTGCAGATTTAATTTAGAATATTACTAATACACATCCACTCACAGGCATTTATCACTGGTGCATCTGGACTCTCAATCAGATCCTGCCATCATCCAACCACTCAGCTACCAGATCACAGGAGGCTCCAGGCAGCAGCGGGGCCTCAGGTGTTCAGTTTCATAGAAGCGCTCGCTGATCCTTCACTTCTCCTCGTCTTCCTGCTCCCACATTGGTCCTCCTCCTCTTCCCGCCGTTCTCTCCTCTCTCTCCGGCACTTCCTTTGTTCACCTGAGGCCCAAAATACACAATCTCATTTCCACATGTATGATGTTTTTTTTCTTTTTTTATTTCTCCTCATTTTTCCTCCCTCTCACTCTCCCTCTCTTCCACCTGAGTCTTTCCCCCTGCTGCAATTGTCCACTTAAAATTAATTTAAACTTTAATCTCTCGCTTTACCGTCCGAAAATATGACAAATGCTGCAGCGCATGAGAACGGACGTAATATAGGAGGGAGGGGGGAAATTCTAACTGCACAGTTTGATCAAATAAACCTCTCCGGCATAAATCTATTTCACGCACGTAAAAAATATCCAATCTGAGGATCAAATATGCATCGATCAAATAAGCTGGAATCAAATTAATAGGACATAATCTAATGCCAAAGTTATATATATATATATATATGCCAGTGCGTCAATAAGGCTGTATTTTTTTGAGTAAAGAAAGAATGGTTGTTCTGCCTCATTATTCTCACTTACACTTCCTTATGTCTCTCTGCATCTTGTTTCTCACATTTTTGCCATCTTTCCAAACTCCTCCTCACTCTCTTGAGGAATATTAGTATGTGTTATCTCACCACCGGAACACCCTGCAGTCTCTAATACTGAGTAATTTAGCTTTCTCTCCCTTCTAACCTGCTCCTTTATATCAATTATTGTTTATTGCACTGCGACACAACAAGCCTTACAAGACAAATCCCTGCCAGTGCTCCGTGATTGATTGGCCGGCCTCACACAATGGGATGAATGAGACGGGAGATGGCAGAGAGAAGAGAAAAGATGAGTCAGATTCCAAAGCTCGGCTGAAGCAGAATCAGGGCGAAACGATGGCATCTGGCAATAAAAGTTGGATTTTGCATGAATATAACAGCAGCAGAAACGTTCATAAATAGCTGCTGCGCCGGCCTGTGAGTGCAATAAGTGCAATTTTTTTTTATCGTAATGAATAATTCTTTTGCATGCTTATGTAACCCTGTCTGCGCGAGTATCAATAACCGTTACTAAAATACATTCCCGGGACACACACGAGCACACACAGGCGCACACAACCTGAATCTGAGGATAATGAGCAGGCACAGACAAGTTGTTGGCTGTGTTGTTTGTCTCTCGCTTCCCTCTCCGTCACTGCCTCGCTGCACAGTGCCAAAAATAACCAAACGTAATCTTAGGCTGTAAGCTGAGTGACAAATCATATTCACATTACTGTAGAGAGAGAGAGAGAGAGAGAGAGGAGGAAAAAA
Source organism: Stegastes partitus (assembly GCF_000690725.1). Taxonomy (NCBI): domain Eukaryota; kingdom Metazoa; phylum Chordata; class Actinopteri; family Pomacentridae; genus Stegastes; species Stegastes partitus. Next base: position 325,840 of record NW_007578174.1, read on the forward strand.
AGTGTTGTGTAAAAAAGTGTTGTATACTTTGTTTTCTATGTTTTGTTATGAGCCAGTTGAGGTTAGACGTGACCCGTGGAAACAATGTGGAGGGACT
>NW_007578174.1:326047-327511 GCF_000690725.1 Stegastes partitus
TTTTTATTTGTTCAAAGGGCATCATTTAGTGTTGACTTCAGATGTTTAGCTTTAAGGGAGACATGCTGAAATGCCAACAAGCTTGTAGTGTGTACAATGATGTTGTTTGCAGGTTTGTTTGCTTGAAGGTTGTCGAGTTGGCCATCATGCTGTCTGATGGTAGGGCGGCTCAAGTGAGTGAAGTGGGAATTGGGCACCCTATATAAACAGTAGAGAGTCAGCTCCATCCAGAGAGAGGTGAGGATGTTCTGCCACAGTGTGACTTTTGCTCGTTTTCTTGTAAATATTTTTTTTTTTTGCATTATTTGTCACTTTACGTCTCACATAAATGGAGAAACATTGTAAAATATAATCTTACTTTTTTTTGCACAGAAGAAGTCTGCTGAGGATGCCTGCAGATCACCTTCCTCGACCCTTTGGCCAAACTACTATATACTTGTGAGTAGTGACTTCCAATTACAGTCGTGGCTCGATAATACGACCCTTAACAATCCTAAACCTTGCTATCCAACAGATTTTTAGGAAAAAAAATGAAAGGAACCCATTAAAAACAGCCTTAACATACCGACAGCCTTGGATTCCGACTCCGACCAATCAGGCTAACGGCGTATTATCTGACTGAACAATCCCACAGATTGGCTACGTTCACACTGCAGGACTTGATGCTACATTCAGATTTTTTGTAAAATCCGATTTCTTTGTGAGTTCGTTCACATTTCTAATTAAATGCGACTTGTATGTGATCTGCTGTGTGAACTTCATACGACCCAAAAGTGTCCCGCATGCGCAGAAGAGGACACGACGACATCACACGCAGCGAGCGTGCTCAGAGTTTGCAGAAGTAAACATGGATGGTAACGGTGGAGCGTATCTGCCACTCCCCCGCCTCCACCAATGGTGGAAACAGAAGTGTGAGCGCTAACTAAACTGGCATCAGCAGCCAAGTACTGCCTGTGTGTTCTGGACACTTCCACCCCGGAGGAGCACTTTGACGGGGTGGAATTGTCCGGAGTGTGCACAAGCACACCGGTCAACTCGGTGTGACAACAAATGAGCCTTCCAGCATCAAGCCCTCCTTGTATCTCGACCTCCGTCTTGACAATCCGACAGCCTTGATATCCGACATAAAAGAAGGTTTTAGTTTAGTGTCGGATTATCGAGTCACGACTGTAAAATGTGTCAAATTTTTCTAAAATGTCCTACAATTAGTTCATCTTCTCACACTGTGAACCATAAATCTCCACTTTAGTAGTACTTACATATCCCTAACTTTTGAGTTTTTTTCCTATCTGTATTACGATGGTCTTTACAGAAGAGTTTGTTCATGTGTCACTCATATCCTGATTCATTTAACTGCTTTATTCCTCCCACAGTTTTGAAGTGATAAAATGAGAGCTATATAAGATGCTCTTTGATTTTGATATGTCAGCAAAGTAACACAAAAACAAAAATTGCTGACTTCAT
>NW_007578174.1:330306-332518 GCF_000690725.1 Stegastes partitus
CGGCGACCACGGCTGCCAGTGTTTTACTGTAAATGTATTTCAGGGAATATTTGTCACACTTCGTAGCATCAGTAGCAGCAGTGTCTCTGCAGGGATGTAATTGATGCATTGTTAATGCGGTTCGTCCCACCTGCACTGTACCTGCTATGAGAAATCTGCTCCTCTGATGTGTCGAATGAATCTCGCTCATTTGGGAATGAAAGAGAGTCTCAAGGCTATCAGCATTCAAGTGGAGCAGATTCATTCGAGGAGCAGCTCGGTGACATGTTTGACACAAACTGGGCAGATTTTGACAGCAAAGAAAATAAATAGTGGCTCTCATCCAGCTTAAAGATCAGTCAAAACGCCAGCATGAAGGATTTTGCTCTCCGGTTTGCTGTCAGCGAGGTGGCAGCGTTTTGTGTTGAGGTGATTTCATTTACTGCTGCAACGTTTTATTGTTTAACTAATGCATCAGTTTATGCATCAGCGGACTGAAGAAGAACAAGTCTGGGAACCACTGATGTGCACGTATACAGCTATTCTTTCTCTGATAATGTTATGACCCAGTACATGTTTGTTTAACGTCTCATTGTGGGGGGTTTACTCACTTTTGGGGACCAAGAATGTTTCAAGGTTGGGCTTTGGTTTGGTCTGGATAAGACTCCAGGGAGTGAGTGTAAGTACATGTGATGTGATGAGAAGGGAGGAAAGTGCATTTTCATTGTGTCTATGTTTGTGTGTGTCGGTGTAAATGTCCAGCCCTGTGGCGTGTCTTTGCTGGATTATTGCAGTCTGGAGGATCTGCGCTGTGATTGGCTAAACTGAAACGAGAGGTGATGCTGCGGGGCGATGCTGCAGCCTCGCAACTAAAGTGGAAAGCAGGGTTGTGTGTGTGTGTGTGTGTGTGTGTGTGTGTGTGTGCTTGTTCGACTGTCTTTTGGATATTAGATTTTTGCAAAGTTTCTGGCACGTCCTCACTCTGGGATCAACCTTCAAAAGGAAGACTTTAGGGTTCGGGGGGGAAAGGATAGAGGTTAGGATGAATGCGTCATGCGTGGTCCTCGCAAGAATAGAAGCACGAGCATGTGTGTGTCCGTGTGAAAGAGAGAGAGAGGAAGGCAGAGATGTTTTGACGTTTTTATTAGGATCATATTTTAAAAGAAGGTCCCTGCCAACCCCATGGACAGCTGCCTACCCCTTATGTCTTGGATTTATGTATTTTTCTAATAAACACGCAGTAATTTCTCTGAGGTTTCTCAAACATTACAGAGAAAGCCTGAAACTTTTTCACATCATAAATTACAGAGACAATAATAGCGAGAATAATAATAGATATGCTGGGTTTTGTTTTTTAAGACAGTATAGAAGTGAAATATGAGACAAACGGCGAAACAAAACTGCATTAACACCTTTCAGAAGCGATTCTTCAAGCGGCTTATTCCGGTGTCAAGGTGTCCCGACAGCGAAAGCTCCGTCCACTTTAATCTCCAACAAAAAAAGCAATGTACAGGTTGGTGGGAAGACAGTAATTCAGAGATATGATCTGGGGCCCAGCCACCAAGTGATTTATCATGAGAGTAATGAGTGAAATCATAAATCCAAAACCAACCAGCAGCCGGTTTAAGAAGATTGCAGGGGCTGAAGTTTGCTGGCTTATATTGCTTTTTTCTTTTTTTTTGTTAGGAGACATGCTGCCGCTTTCTGGACAATCTGGAGTCTATGAAATTATGTCTGATTTATGCCGTTGCAGCAGCCCAAGTGGAATGATATGAAAGCATGTATGACGGTTCCGTTTTCCCCAAAACTCAATATTGCACAGACGTTCTTCACTGGTCGGCTTCAGGATATCTTTGAGAACAGTCTCTCTTTTCGGACATTCCATTTGCAATTGGCTGAATGGTTAATTGAAATAAAGTAGATCTGAAGGCTAAAAGTGTTCCATTACGTCATAAAATACTTGCCTATGATGGGGCCAAGAGGGAGCATTTTCAGGAGGAATAATATTTTTTCCTATTGTGTATCCCTAGAAACTCTGTAGTTTAGGGGAAAGCAGCTATGGTTACCATAGTGATAGAGCCTTTTGTCAGGAAATATTCACGTTTTATTGTCGAGGAGCATGATTTTAGTGAATTACATTCACAATGGCCTCAAGTTATTCATGAGTCAAGTGTAGAAAGCCTACAACATTAAAACCATCCATCCATTATCTATACACCGCTTAATCCTCACT
>NW_007578174.1:336314-337580 GCF_000690725.1 Stegastes partitus
GTTGTATACTTTGTTTTCTATGTTTTGTTATGAGCCAGTTGAGGTTAGACGTGACCCGTGGAAACAATGTGGAGGGACTATAAAACTGAACAAACCCTTTCACAGCAGATATTGGACTTATTAAACACAGTTGTAACTACACTGTAATAAATTATTGTGAATATACAGCCAAAATATACTGTGGTGCTTTTTTGGAGCCAAAAACAAGAATGACCATTAACAGCAGGCTGCTGTAAAAACACAAAATGACACAAATGAGACTCAAAACAACATAAACTAGACACAAGACGACAAAAACAGGACACAAAACAACACAAACAGGAGAGAAGACAATACAAACTATACAGAAACATTAAAAAGGAGATGCAAAACAAGAAAAATGAGACACAAAAGAGCAAAGAAATGACACAAATGAGACATAAAATGACAAAAACAAGAAACAAAATGACACAAATGACACTCAAACCAACTCAAACAAGCCACAAACCAACAAAAATGAGATATAAAGCAACATAAACCAGTCACAAAATAAGACAAACCAGAAACAAAACAACAAAAATGTAACACAAAACAGCAACAATAGGACACAAAACTACAAAAACGAGACTCAAAACAACTAAAACAGGACACAAAAGAACACAAACGAGACACAAGGCAATGCAAACTATACATAAACATCACAAAGGAGATGCAAAACAAAAAAAGAAGAGACATAAAATGACAAAAACAAGAAAGAAGATGACACAAATGACAACTCAAACAACTCACAAAACAACAAAAATACACATAAAAAAGCAAAAATGAGACACAAAACAACAAAAATGAGATATAAAACAACATAAACCAGTCACAAAACAAGAAAAACCTGAAACAAAACAACAAAAATGCAACACAAAACAGCAAAAAACCATAAATAAACAAAAAATAGATACAAAACGATATAAATTGACACAAAACAACAAAAACCAGAAACAAAACAACAGAAAAGGCACACAAAATAACAAAAATGAGATATAAAACAACATAAACTAGACACAACATGACAAAACCAAGGCACAGAACTACTGTATAGAACAATAAACCTGATATTTGTCAGAGTGCAATCAGTTATATGGTAATTAACTGTTTTAGTAAGTTACAATAGGAACACTGTAAAAGTACAATACAGTAGCGGCGACCACGGCTGCCAGTGTTTTACTGTAAATGTATTTCAGGGAATATTTGTCACACTTCGTAGCGTCAGTAGCAGCAGTGTCTCTGCAGGGA
>NW_007578174.1:341265-345068 GCF_000690725.1 Stegastes partitus
GATTTTCTTATTGACATTGTCCAACTTGTGTGAACTATGGACAGATTGTATGATTATAGATGGAAAATTAGCATGTTGAGACGTCAGTCAAATTAGGAATTGATCGCATGTTACCAGTCGTCTACAGTAAATGTTCTGCCTCCTTCCAGTCGCTGCTTTGAATAAGCTTCTAAGGAGCTCTTGTTTGCGTTCCTACCAGCAGGCTTTAATTGTCTGTGAGCACTTATTATACTAAAAGGTTCAATTTTAATAATGTATATCATTTTCTGATTTCACCCCTTTGTGCAGTTCTTTGTGCTGCAGTACTCCTCAAAAATTGCTGCACGAGATCCATTAAGTTTCATAGATTATTCCATTGATTGATCTCAACATGTACTAAATTCACAATGGAAATAGACAACACGAGGCGCCTCAGGCTGTCTCCCAGTACTCCGTATTGAGCGGATGATTCCATACCAACTCTGCATACCATATTTGATGGATTTTTTTTTTTATTCAGCCCCTCTTTACGCTATAAATATTTCAGAGTATAAATCTCTTGAATCAGCTTAACTTCCTCTGGGGTGTGCAGAAGTTCAGGTTAAGGTCACAGGTAAATGGCTTTTGTGCTCATCTTAGACGAGTTTTTCAATTCCTCTGCAGATGGGCGACCTCAACCCCGGCAGCTCTTCCTGAGAAGAACTCACCCTTCCATTGGCTCCCAACCCAATTAGTGTGAGTGCATTGATTTCAGTCAATTATGCGGACTGTCCCAAGTGACCTCCGATTCCTTCGGGCTGAGGATCGATAGAAATGATCATCGATTACTTACGTATAATGAGCACGAATTTAGTTGTGACTCCCAGCAAGAATTATGAAAAACAATTACAACAAAGTCACATCCCTGTCATTTTTAGCTATACTAATTGCAGTATTTCTATTTTTACTTCAGGACATTTTAAGAAATAACACATTAACCTTTCACAACAAAAGAGCCGTGTTAATACTGATCCCCGCTGGGCCGATCCATAAAAAATCAATCAGTGCTTTCCACCTAACCTGCCCTCAGAATCAGCAGATTTTTTTTTTTAACTTTAGTAAATTTAACAAAGCCATGCAAAATATTACCTTCACACTATGAATAATTTCTGAGTTGCAGGCCCTTAAAGTACATAGGGGTGGGTGGAGATTTCACGCTTTGATTCATGTTATTTTTGCAGCATTTCTGAGCCCTTATAAGTCGATACAGAGCCGAGATAGAAAACCACATTCGAGCTCTGTTAAAAACTGCAACCAAGACCCTGTTTTAGATGACTATGTTAAAAGGTTATTTTGACACAGATGGAATCATGACTAGAAGATGATTATGGGATCAGAATGGAGTTAAAAATGAGTTCTTTCACACGCTACGGTTACCCTCCTTGAAAGTCTTCCCCTTGACTGACTCATGGTAAATTACAAAAAGGCTCTTTCATGTCAAAGTGAAAACTGATTTCTAAAAAGTAATGCTGATTAATTAAAAATGTGATATGTAAAATAAGTGACTTCATAATTATGCACCCCATCCAAGTTAGTATTTAGCAGAGGCATCTTGGCTGGTAAAGCATGTGTGAATAGGTCTTAATCAGCCTTACACATCTGGACACTGCCATTTTACCCCATTCTTCTTCACAAAACTGCCCAAGCTTGGTCGGGTTGTTGGGAATTGTTAGTGAACAGCAATTTTCTAGTCCGGCCACAAAGTAGATTGAGGTCTGGGCTCCAGAACATTCGCCTTGCCGTCTTAAAACCATTTCTGTGTAGCTTTTGCCATACGCTTCGGGTCATTGTCATGCTGGAAAACAAATTTTCTCCAAAGTCGCATTTCTCTTGTTGGCAGCAATAGGTTGTCCTGCAGGATTTTCCAATACTTTGCTGCATTCATTTGACCCTTTGCCCTCTGCTGTTTATGAGTCTTCCAGGACTTGCTGCAGAGAACCATCCCCGCATCATGATGCTGCCACCCCCATGCGTCATGGTGGGGAGGGTGTATTTGGGATTGTGGTTAGTGTTTGGTGTCCAGCAAACAAAGCATCTAGTCTGATGAGGAAAAAGCTCAGTTTGGACCTCATCAGATTAAACTTTCTTCGAGGCGACATCAGACGCTCTCAGATGCGTTCTTGTGAACTCCAGCAGGAGCTTTCTCTTTGCCACGCTCCCATAAAGCTCTGACAGGTGAGGTCAGGTACAGTCTCTCCTGTCTATAAGCTACCTATAAGCTTCTAAGCCCTTCAGAGAAGTCATCGGTGTCTTGGTGGCCTACCTCACCAGTCTCTGTCTTCCACTGTCATTCATTTTCTGAAGGCAGCCTGCTGTGGGCAATTTTACACATGTGCCATATTCTTTCCATTTCTTAATCTTGGATATAACTGTACTTCAAGGAATATTTGGAAATGTTCTTTTATCCGTCCCTTGACTTGTGCTATATAATATAAGAACCTTCACAGAGTTGCTTGGAATGCCAGCGTGGTGGAGTTACAGCCAGGAGTGCTGATTCACCTGTAGCTGGACCTTCAGTCACTTGAGACGCATTCACTGCATTCAGATAATCTCCATTTCAGCAATTCTGCGACTCGTACCACCAACTGACTGCACCTGTGTTGAACTGGGAAGGGGGAGAACTATTTATAGGCACTAAAACTTGCTTGGACCAACCACCTATCCCACATGGTGACACGATCCGTGAAAGTTCACCCAAAATGCAATTCTGTTCTGGAACTAGATAACACATTAAACTGGTGTAGTTTTGGTACTGAAACTATGATATACCCTGTGATATTAATGCTTATATTGGATTGTAGAATAAAAATTGTGCTGAAATAAAATGAGATTTTGGCTTTTAGAATTTGGTTGCACTTTATAACAGAGCTTAAATGTGATTTTGGGCTCTGAAATTCATTTCATCCGGCTATATCCTGGACTTATGAAGTTATGAGGGCTCACAAATTGCTGGGAGAAACACAAATCTGGAAATATGGAATTTCAACCCACCCGTGTGTACTTCAAGGGCCTCTGTTTTGGAAAATATTAATAATATGAAGGTAAAATCTTGCATTACTTCATGAAATCTGCTGAAGTTACTGTGCATAAAAATCAGCTGATTCTGAGGGAGTCAGGTGGGAACTTCCTTTAGATTTGGTTGATTTTATATGAGCATGATATATGTTTCTTCTTGTTTGTCTGCGATCTCTCTTTTACACACACACACACACACACACACACACACACACACACACACACACACACACTCGGTGGTCTGTCTCAGTAAATAGTTAGGGGAACAGGTGGCTGGGTTCTTATTGCTTTACCGAAAACGCTATAAATACCTTCACTGCATCGTTGCTGTTATGCTGCTATATGCTGCCTTTTTTCTCCATTTATCAAATTAGCATCAACACCAATAGGAAACATATAGAAATATCTAATACAGCCTGTTTACTGTAAATCATTTTATCTTAAACCACCTAATAAGAAAGAACCAGGGCGGCTTTTTGCTCTGCTGCTCGTGTTCGATCCGTTTGCTGATGTATGTGTGAAGTAATTGGCAGAAATGATGATCACTAATTATAAAAACAGCCACTGTAATGAGCAACGTGTGCATGCCTGCTGTCTTCTGTCTTGCTCGAGCACCACACACATGTGTCCAAACAATGCTGGTCGGCATGACAGAAATACCGAAACATGTTGACCTCATTGCTCGGATGGTTTTTTCTTGTCTTCTGTGCAACAACTGTCAGCGCTGCAGTGCCAAAGCATGGCTGACAAATAACCGCTGCTCATCCTCA
>NW_007578174.1:346131-347198 GCF_000690725.1 Stegastes partitus
GCTGTCAGATTAATGCAGCAGAGTAAAAAGTATATTTCCCTCTAAAATATAGATGAGCTGAAGTAGAACGTGGCATAAAATTCTAGCACCCAAGTAAAAAGTAAATTTACTCACTCGCTTTAACACTGGCCATAAAAAGTCATTTTATTTCAAGTTGGAATTTAGGTACCGTGGTGCTGAAGAAAATCAAAAAGCCTTGGTGCTGTTTACTGCATTTGTGATGTTTTTATGGATTAACGCATAAAAAACATCAACTCAGTCAGCATTGGCATTAGTTAATGTTTACTCCTTGACATATACAGCTCAAAAAAATATAATTTTATCCATAACTTTGGAGCCTTTATCTTGTCTTGAGCTTGAGGTGGTTTATTTATTTTGTCCAGGCCTGCTGGTGGAGGTTCTAACCTTAGCATATAAAGTGAGAAGCTGTATAATATGAAGCCATTCTCCTCTTTTCTCTTGAAATATACAATAAGTAAAAGCTTAACACCACGTTTCCAGGTTCATCTCGTAGTTCTATAGCCTCTAAGTACTGAGTATACCCACGTATTTAGAATATAATTTACCTGATTCACTCGAAACTGAATCACATTGTAAATCAAGGGCTGTTTTAAAAAGACCAGTCACTTAAAGTTGTATTTCAATTGTTTTTATTGTTGCACTGGTATCAGCAAAAGTCTAATTATATCATCCGAAATGAAAGAAGGAACAAAAACAAGCACACACTTGCCTTTTAATGAGTCCACGTCTTTTAATATTACATTCTGTTTCTCTGTGTTTGGCGCGCTGCGATTTCATGATGACACTGCACTCATTTTTCTGTAATTGTTAGCGGGATGGATAAAAAGGAGGAGGACAAGACGGAGTCACAGGAGAGGCAAGTGTGAGACTGAGAAAGGAAGGAATAATGAGAGGAGGACTGCATGGGAAGAGAAAGAGATCAAAAAGTGTAAGAGGAGCACATGTCTCTGTGGGGGGGAGGCAGAAAGGAAGATGTGCCCTAAAACCCAAAAGTGAGAAATAAAATTAAAAGTTGAAGAAAGGAAGCAGACGAGGGGAAAAGGTGG
>NW_007578174.1:348376-382052 GCF_000690725.1 Stegastes partitus
AACCGTAATAAACTATTCCCCAAAACGGAAATGAAACTCTTTTATCAGTGAAATGATAATGAAATGCACTGAAAAGTGTTTGTATACACACTTTCCTGCATAAATCAAATATATTCCAGTGGCAGGTCTGTGCAAAAAGCCCAACGTTTGGCTCGTGTTTTTAATTTTGCATTAGCATGTGTGCGGCTTTAAACGCTCATTTGGCCAAACGGCTGCAGGTATGTGGATGCACTCGCACGCACACACACATGTATAAATATATATATATATCAGGCAGTTCTTCTCTGAGGAGGAGCAGACAGCTGCCTCTCTAAAACTGAACTGTAATTAACACCTTTAAACCCAACATGCCAGACTCATAAATAAAAGAAACTGATTAAGGGCCTGGGATGCATTAAAAGTGGATTAGTCCCAAAGATGTAAATATCCTGGGCTCATTTTCATCACAGTACCCGGGATCCAGAGGCCGAGGCACCATTACGGAACAGAAACGTATGCTAATGTCGGTGATTTAGAGGATTTGAGGCTCGCAGAGAAATAAAATGACTCAGAAAAAAAAAAAAAAGTAGAAGGAGAAAGGCGGAGGGTGGTAGAGAGGGGGTATTACAAAGAGAGGAGTGTCAATCACACAGAGCTCTATTGGATCCAGGGATTTAGTTTGCTCTTAATACCAATATCTAAAATACACAACCATGCACGGAGCAGTCATCAGACATCAGCACGCACACACAATTAGCATAATGCTTAGCTGGAATTAGGAGTGAGAGCTCTAAGTTTAGGAATAATAATGGAACGCTAATGGATTGTTTTGCCACTTCAGTAGGGGACCTGCATCACTATGGAGTAAAAAAATGATGTATAATATCTCAAAGTGCTGCAAGTGTTGGGGTCACAACTCAAACAGTTACCTAATACACATTCATTACTCATTCATTCACTCCCTGCTACTTTTGGTTACCTGTAAAATCACCTGAAATGCATTGACTCATAGCTGCCGGTAACAATATAACATTAAACCAGGGGTCTCAAACTTGCGGTCGCGGGCCAATTGAGGCCCACAGGACGATATTTTGTGGCCCTCTACTTTACATCAAAGTTTAGTGTTAGTGGGGCCTGCATGTTTTTCTCACATGCACCTTGCTGCCCTGGGCGTTTTATATTGTTTGTCACTCGTGGGCTACCATAGCTCAGGCTCGTGACAGCAACGTGAATTGGCAACGTTAGTCACTTGAAACGTGATTTGATTTGTTCTGTGTGAAAAGCTCTTCTCCACCATGAACTTTGATAAGTCATAGTGCAGGTACAAACTCACTGATGAGCATCTTCAAGCCATACTGAGGGTCTCAGATGCTTCCTCTCTCAAGCCAAATGTGGCTCAGCTGTGTCAGAGGAAGGTCAGGTCTCTGGTAGCAAGGAGTAGGTAGGAGAAGCCGATGTTCTGAACAATGTCCATGTTCTGATTTGTTTTTAATAAAGATTGACAAGATCAGTTGTACTTTTTTTTAGAATACTTGAAACCTTTTTTTTGTGGAATAAGTGATGTGGCCCAGCCTCACCCAGATTCGATCTCCAGCAGCCCAAGGTAAGGTGAGTTTGAGACCCCTGCGTAGAGAAAATACACTAAATATTTCTTTTATGAGCTTTAATAAGGTGTTACCAGAAAGAAAACAGCAAAGTTGTTCAAAACCAGCCCAAATAGCTCTTCATAGAGAAATGTCAGAACAAGAACATTTAGGGTACTGATCAATGTAATGTGATTACAGTAATGTGTTTGAAGAATCCATTTGCAAAAACAGATAACTCCATCTTCACAAACCTTCAGAAAACCCACTTTTCCATCGTCTACCTGAGACAATATCAATCAAACTTAAGTTATCTCTGTTGTTATCATTTCCACTGAATCAAATCCACTCAGTTGGATTGATATCATCTCAAGCAAACAACAAAAAAAAACGTTTCCGAAAAACCAAAAAAAAGGAAGGAACCGGTTTTTGCAAACAAACCCTTCGTTTTTTCATAATTCTTTAAAAAGCATATGTGGCACACACAGCTGCACAGGGACTGATGCTGCAGTACTTTGCCTGCCAATAATAAAGATCTTTTTCTTAAATAGAATAACATGTATGGATATTTCTACTTTAGTAAAAGTAGCAATATAGTGTAAGTTTAAAAAATACTCATGTCTCAGTTTAAATGGTTGAATGGAAGAAAAGTAAAAGTTCTCAAAGGTATTTAAAAAAAAATGATGCACCAAAACATATCAAGGATGAAATCAGACTTGACTTTCTGCAACAAAACGTTCTGAACTCAATACAATATTTTTGCAAACATTAAATGCACTATTATTACGACTCTGACACAGACTCACACGAGTCATCACTTGCATCAACTTGAATCACATCCTTTGCCACAAGAAGTGTGAGAGAGGAGCTTCTAATGAGTCCAATCGATGCAGCATTAAGCATTAATAGAAACTGATTGGCTGAATACAGTCCTTGCTTAAACAAATGAAGTAATGTTATTAATAATAATAGTAGCAGTTATACTATGGAGTGCTTGTGCTTATTGTCGGTGATCAAAACGACATAAACATTTAAAAATGTACCTGCTTGGTGTTCAGGCAAATAATGAGCAGAAGGAAGTAAATATTTGACTCATGCACTGACTTTGTCTCTACAGTTCTTGGGCTGTGGTTGTTTGTTTCAGCATGCGAAGTCTGTTATTTCTCAACAGATGGAGGGATTGAGAAAGATGCACACGTGGACCCGACACATGCAGGCACAGAAAAATCAGGTTGTTGTTTGTCACATATTCTGCCTTCATCGAAAGTTCTGACCACGATATCGGGCGATGTTCCCGTTTTAAACTCCCGCTCCGTATATTTTTATCCCAGGACTAAATAGCACTGATCACTGTGAGTAGTTTTAACTTTTAATTATTCATTTTATTTCATAATGCATACGAATGACGCTCATTCGTTACCAACCTCCAGGTTAGATATAGGAGCCTCCTTATGTTCCTCTGCCTTCCTTCCCTGGTGGTTCTCTCCTTGTTTCTACAGCTTTTGAAGCCCTGCGTGAACGTAGACACGGGGGCTCAGAGCGAATCTCCAGAGATGGAGAGGAAGGATGAAGGGAAGGATGCAAACATGGGGGAAGATGAAAGTAAGGTGGTGTTCAGTGGGATAAGGGAAGGAGGGAACGGGCAGGTGGTTGGCAAGAAATGATTGAACACATGGAGGAGAAATTGAGCCGGCTGGATTGATGTCGCTCACTGATCTTAAACAACCGATATCTGGCAAGGTCGACATCAGTAGCTTTGCGATCAGGACGCCCAGGAATCTGATCTCTCTCTCTCCCTCTCTCTGGTGTGTGTGTGTGTGTCGCTGCCTCTCTGGCTTTTCCTTCACTCCCTCCTTACTGTGTCAAACTCACAACCCGGCACTGAAGTGCAAAGTCAACGTGCATTTGACGGGATGTCATACAAGCAGCACTTAACACAGCCGAGCTAAGACACCTTGAGGGCGGTTTAATGCGAGCCCGATACAACGGTGACTAAAGCATGAGTCGTCGGTTTCACTGCTTTGCATCATCTCGCCAGCAGTGTGCAGCCTGCTCGCTTAGCTGCTGCGTGTTTCCACTTCTGATATCTCCTCAGCCTTTGTGTTCAGGCAGGTGTGCGTCTACAGGTGCGTACATTATGTTCACGCACCTGCGAGTGTGTTCTCTCCAACTTTTTTCCTATTTGAAAGAAAAAAAAATACCTGCGGTTTAATAAAACAATGTGCGAGTACGGCACTGCTGCAGAAACAAGAACGAAACACAGAGACTTTTTGAATGATGGGGTCCTTTGGAGGGGCTGCAAGGTGGATCGGTGGTTAGCATCGTTGCCTCGCAGCTAGAAGGTCGCTGGTTCGCGTCCCGGTGAGGACACCTGGGATCTTTCTGAGTGAAGTTTGCATGTTCTCCCCATGCAGCGTGTCCCAGATGGACTCCAGCCCCCCGCGACCCTAGTGAGGATTAAGCGGTGTATAGATAATGGATGGATGATGGATAGATGGATGGATGGATGGTCCTTTGGATGCAGATTTTTTTATTTTATTTTTTTTAAAGTATATTTTTTTGGCCTTATTAAGTGCAGTAGAGGGAGACAGGAAAGGGGGGAGAAGAATGGGGACAGACCTGCAGCAAAGGGTCGTGAGCGGGATTCGAACTCACGACCGCTGCATCGGGGAACTACAGCCCCTGTTCATGGGCCGCCCGCTCTACCAGGTGAGCTATAGGGGGGCCCATGGATGCAGATTTTATTGTTTTACTCTGCAATCTAGAACTTTCGACACGCATAAGTGCAAGAAAACATCCCTTCATGTGGATAAATATCATCAAGTGCGAATGCAAATATACCTTTTGCAAACTAATGCAAAAAAATTATACTGAACAAACAACTCATCCAGTCATTGTTTGTTTTGCTAGCAATGCTGACAGTGTTGCTACAACCACAGGAGTCAGGTTTCAGCGCATTGCAGCATGTAGATGGTGTGTTGTCTAATACATCAGAACCAATAGAAATGATTTCTGCTTTGCTCTTTATGTGCCTCTTTTGTTTTTGTTGTTATTTTTATCATTCAACTCACAACGCTACCAAAATTGACTCGTACACCAGCTTTCATAAGATCTTAGGAGAAAAGCTTCAGAACCCTCAATAGAACACCAGATAAGAAGAGTAATCTATAAAACAACTTTCAAAATCAAGTCTTTTAAAATGAGCACGACGAGAGTCAATAAAAAGACGACCACTTGATTAGAGTTTGAAAGGGATTTTAAAGAAAAGACTCGAGTGGCACCTTGTTCTACGTAGCTGCTTATTCAGAATGAACCCGCAGGCTAATCAGTGAGAGAACATGAGCCTACTTATGAAGCCTTCTTCTAGATGTGTACGTTGTCGTCTGTATCCCTGATTTGTTCATCAGATCAGAAACGACAATTCAGGCTGATTGTCAGGCTGCTGCTGCTGTTTGCCTGGATGATGTCTTTTATGGTAAATTATATTTCAATGGTGCACAAAGGATCAATTTGCTTTTCGTGCTTGCGCAGTGAGTCAGCAGCGGCCATTAAGGGTGGCACGAACCCCGGCTTTCTGACTTTGATTTTAGGATAATGCATGTTTTATATCTCTGTGAACGTCACTCTGAGAACACAGACTTTTTCCACTGTGGGCTACAGGATGGAAAACTCACTGATGTGTTTGGCAGCGTGTTGTTTTGGTGAGCAGGTCCTGGAGTATTACGGCAAACAAAGGAGAGCGTGAACCCTTTTGATGAGTGTGTATGTCATGCTGTCACCACCAGAGACTGAGATGCAGTCTGACAGCCAAAGGCTTGAGCCGCACACAACAGTACAGGCCTCGTGTGTGTGTGTGTGTGTGTGTGTGTGTGTCTTTATTGGTTATTTGTGCGAGGTTTTGGGGTGGGGGGCAACAGCATGGTCTCACCTTACCATCACCTGTCACTGACAACAGATGCTCAGACATTATTTACTCTCCATCCGCACTGGGTGTGTTGGTGTTTGTGTACTTGTGTATAGCTTTCTCTGTGAGGACCAGTTTGAGTTATGGACTTTCTGACACACGTTCAAAGGGATGTTTGAGGGGTAAGACTTTTTTAGATTCAGGTTTAGGTTAGAATAAAGGCAGGTCCAGTTCTACAGGCAGTGCAAAAGCATGCAATATTTTAATATTCTGCACCTTCAGAAGACATTTTCACCATTTAGCACACAATTAGCGTAGCCATTTCAAGTGTAGCACACTGGCCTGCAGCTTCAACAAGTGCCTGAATACTTGGTAGAGAAGACTCTGTGCAAAGTTTAAGGGTTACGGATCCAACTCTTTAAGCAAACTGTACTTCACATAAAAATGTTTGCAGCCTTTCCCAGCTGTGTTCCAGCATTATCTGTTCGTCACATCTCACTGTTTTTCATTGCTGTTGTTATTAATAACTCATGTGTAAATCGTGCAAATTGCAGTCTAGTATGCAAATATAAACGGCTAAAACAAGGATATTAGTATGTAAATAAACAGCGTGCACTAAAAATGTTCTGTAAAAAAACAAGAAACTCCTCCATGAACTCCTCCATTCATGACTCAACAGTTCTGTGCCAAATATTCAGAGGTGCCGGCTGAACTACAGGCAGTGTTTCCACAGCGCAGAGAATATGAATCAAAATTAAACATGTAAATACTACATATACACACGACACTTTATAGCATTGCCTATAATCATGTAAGCGCTTCTTTATGTTTGCAATTACCACTGATGGACTTATGTTT
This sequence comes from Stegastes partitus, assembly GCF_000690725.1. Classification (NCBI taxonomy): domain Eukaryota; kingdom Metazoa; phylum Chordata; class Actinopteri; family Pomacentridae; genus Stegastes; species Stegastes partitus. Next base: position 354,701 of record NW_007578174.1, read on the forward strand.
TTGTACATCATGGCTGATCTTGATAAAAGAAGCTGTAAACGTATATGAACTGTGCAATAACCAGTTTTAGGCAGATGACCATCACTTTCAGATGCCTGCACTCATGCATCCCCACTGATTTCATTGAATTACAGCAATAATAATCTTTGTTTATACAGCAATTTTCAAAATCCAGACTACAAAGTGCTTCACAAGGCAGCAAAAAGACAGATTAAAGCACAACTTGGTGTATAGAACCAATGTAGAAATATTCATGAACAAGAAATTAAAAAAACTGCAATAAAATCAGGACGGATTCTCTGATAAAAGTACGTCTTAAGGGGAGACTTAAAAAAGATCACTGACTCAAATGACTGGATACCCCGAGTCATTTTGTTCTGGAACCGGTCCTGAATGAGGGGAATTGTTGGAGGTTGGCATTTAGCTGTGGTTGTTAAAGTTTGGGAAAGGAGAATAAGAATGCCCCAGCAAAGATAACAAAACATGTGTAAATGCAGTGGCGGGCCGTGCATTTTACTCCTAAGCCTTCAGTGGCGTCCTGCCTGAATCAAACCACCTCTTAACACCCTCATTATGACACCACGGCTATAGATAACATCAGTATTATGCAGAAATGTACAGGACGTTGCACCGCAGACATGTATCTCATGTAACGAGAATGAATGCCATCACTAAAGCAAGAAACCCAATTCGACAAACCTCCTTTCACTGCTGCACCACAAACATCTAGCAGGAGCATCAATATCAACCCAATAAAATGACAAAAATAAATATTTTACCCACCAAAACTTTTGATTATTTAAACACAAAATCCATTCTTTCCTCACAAAGAGTTCAGTCACTCTGTTGAGCAGCTAATCTGTGCGTTTCACGTCCAACAATAACTCCTGTTCTATCGCCATGGAGACTGATGCTGAAAGTCGGGTCTGTCCAGTCGGGTTTCTGCATAAGCTTTAATTCGCTTTAGGGCAGAGAATGTCCGCTTGCTTAACTAAGAAAAAGAAAGAAAAACTTAATACTTTTGCGATAAAGTTTTAGCTTGTGCAGGTCGCTACAGACAGGAACCGCTAGCTTTGGCTAAGCACTCTGACCAGCCAATCAGAGGACGTGGAAGTGCTGATGTCATCATAGGCCTGCTAGCTGGCCCTGGAACCACCAACTCTCAGTCTGATTGGTTAAAGCAACAGTTTCATTGCGATGCATTTGAAGCTACAGGGGCCTGCACTTTTGATCTTGAAGGCCTCAGGGCAGATTTCTTTGACCCTGGCAACGCATGATGGATGACATATGATTGGATAAAAGCTCTAATAGAAGCATACGCTGCTGGAAGCACCACAACCCAAAGACACGCTATGAAGTGAAGAGAATAGACTATTGGGAATCAAGATAAAAGATTAATGGGATAATATTACAAGGTATTCTGATAGAGTTTAGGCCAGAAGAGAAGGCCTCGCTGGCACTGACGGCACAATACTAAATGTAAGAGAGATGGCCGGTTTACTGATTAGCGACTGATCTAAGCCCGGATACAAAGCAACCCCTCCGAAGCGCACGCATAGATGCTCTCGAAGCAAATCCATCCCCTTCATACAATACCCGTATTGTGGAGGTGCCATGTCATCATGTGCTCATTCTGTGTGATCCTAATTTGACAGCTTTTGTCCTCACCTTTCATGAGACGGAAAAAAAGGACATCGGGATGGAACGTCCTTGTTCGGAAAGCCACTCCAAAACATGTTTTAGCGTCAATGAGTGCGGTAATGAAGGTACACAGCGTGGGCAGAGGAAATCCCCCTCCCCACCCGGCTCTATAGCCCTCCACCAGCGCTGCATTTAAAAGCACCCATCTCATCCATCACACTCCAACAATAGAGACGTCCTCCACTCCCGAGACAGCTGCTCAGCCACAGTGCCATGAGCGTGTACGCTGTTGCATCTATGTGAGTATGCATATGATATAGCGCTTGAGTTTTTATGGACTTCAGAGTAACGACAATGAGGCCTGATTGAAGCTGTGATACGTTCTATGTTCAAACTAATTAGGCCGACATCCGCTGTTTGATACCAGCATCGCACGATGTCCGCGGCACCCATTTACACATATTTAACCTGATTGATTATAGCTTTGTTGACGGTGACGTGTCATCTCCTACGCATCGGGGGAAACTTTTAATCAGGAGAGAAATTAGAACCGTGATCTGCATAATCATTAGTGCTGTTAAGCAAGGAGAAAATGAAAGAAGAGGAAGAAGAACCTGTTTGTTAGGGGGCGTGTGATAGTCAGATTAGTTTTTATGAAAATTCTTCCTGGCGACCCCGACTGTCCGTCCACAGCCTGTGCTCATCCATGTGTGCGAGTCCACCTTGCTCCTATGTCCATCCCACGCTGGCACCACCATCTGCTGCCCGTCGAAGTTCTGTCCGGCCCAGCGAGGCTCCTCACACACACACACGGCGCCCAGTGTCCTGCTTGTGGTCAGACAGCCAGGTGGCATCGCACCAAATGACCAACGGTTTATACACACACGCTGCGATGCAACCCTACGCGGTCCGCCGACAGTAAAACCCCTCTCAATGCCCCTGCTTCTCCCTCTCCCTCTCTCTCTTTTTTTTTTTTTTGATGTGCACATAGGCCTGATTAACGCACAGAAAGGCTGTCTGTCCGTCCTGTCTGTCCTCCCGTCTGTTTCTCTCTATGCCATTTGGCCCCGGTTCTCTGCCTTGGATGGAGAACATAGGAGCTCATCCTCACAACCCACCGACAATGCATATGTGTGTGTGTGTGTGTGTGTGCGTTTTAGAAGACAACTCTAAAAAAGAACTCCTTAGAGGGGTGTCAGATGGCAGGCGTTTGTGTTGGTTGTGTAGAAGGAGGGGGGGTGGAGAGATGATGGGGGTGGATGAAGAAAGGGATAGAAGGAAACAGGAGGAGGGGAAGACTGCTCTGTTCTCTGCTCTTCAGCTTTTGTTCTCCTAGATAATAACTCTCCACCCCCTGACTCCAAAAACCAAGGGAACCCCTCCAATCTGGAAACATGAGTAGCAGACGAGCTTATGCAGGGGCAACTCCTGCTGTTACACCAACTTACAGCGAGGTGTGGTGCGCGGTGGATTTCAGCGGCTTGAATCGGTCCTGAAGGTTTACAGTACGCAGACACGCTTGCAAAGATGATTCACTGCACGTTATCTGCAGTTGGAACTGCAGCTATGCCAGATTTCTCATAGTCAATTATAAATGCCCTAAGTTGCCCTAAAAAAACCCAGCATGCTTTTAATTCAGGCCAAAACTGAGCAGAGGGAAAACATAGAGGCTCATCACTGCCAACAGCCTGCAGGCCAGTTGAGTGTCTCGGTTTAATCTGCCCGGACCAGTGAAGAAAACTGAAATCAGAGGAAAGAAGAGAGAGGAGAAATGAGAAGAGATTGCAAATCTTAGATCTTAACTCGACTCTTTATAAACGCATTCAGACAGGTGTCCTACAGCGAGAGCGGTAGTGCATTACCTCTTCACTAAATATGGCAAATCAAACACTGATGGGGGGGAGATCTGAGCAGGAAGTCAAAAAGGCATTGAGTGTTACAGTGAAAACACTTTTCTGTTTGCTGTGACCTGGTTGAGTGGAGCAGCATCTGCAACCCACATGAAATCTAAAAATACTCCCGCACCATTGACTGCTACTACGCTGTGGCCTCAGTAGGTAGATGAATAGCTGCGTATGTGTACGGCGAACTGGGGATGGGGTACGTATGGGCTGTGTTCTGAGGTTTTGCCGCTGCCTCGTTTATGAGCCTCGATGCGCTATTTAAAGCAGCATGTCAAATAAGTGTGTGTTTTATGTGGATATATGTGTGTGAGGGTGTTACGGAAAGGCCTGTGGGCCACACTACAGAGGCACAAATTACTCCAAATCCAGTGCATTAATGGTATTATCCTGATACAAATAGTATTGCGTTAAGTGTTGGTTATGACAGTAGTTATATCAATCAAAAAAGGGCCATTGAAACCACCTTTTGCCCCACGTCAGCTGGGATAAGCTTATAGTTACACTGGATGGACAGCTCTAATTCAACTTATTTAATTAATATTCTTGCTTGTCATCTGTTGCCTCCATTTATTGGGGTACATACAGTCTATTGTTAGTAAAGACTGTGTCTCGTTCTACTGACACATCTTTTTCATTACCACAATGTACAGCAGCAGCATCAAGCCCAAACCATAAAGTATCTACAGAACCCATATTGAACAGTTTTCAACTCTTTGCCTCTGATATACTGCAGCTGGTATTTAGCTGGCTGAGCTATAAAGCGGCGCCTCGCAGACCTCAAAACGTTAACAGGAGCTGAAGTTTGTTGCTTCCAGCTGTTTTTAGGAGTCTTTCCTCTGAGTTCATTAGATACTTGCAGCATCAAACAGCAGCAGGCAAAATATAAGCAACTCCGAAGAGACAACACAACAGTAACTTCATTAACTACTTATAATTATAAATTATACCCAACATGGAGACAGCATCAGTCAAGATTTTTCTTCTCCACAGCAGGACGTGTGGAGCAGTGACAACACATAACTGCCAAAATATGGAAAATGTGGCCTTGTAACAGTGAAAACACATTTTATTGTACCATAACTGGCCTGAGTTAGATAAATTACCATCACATATGGACAGAATATTCAATACTGACATCATCAATAAACCATGAATGTCTTGCCTATGGGTGAACTGTGGTAGCTACCGTAGTAAACTGGACCTGTATTAGTCTGTACACGTCAGATAATTATTAACCCTAACTGTAAAATAATAAACCAAGGTACATCAGTATGTGGTTTCATAACTTTTATATTGACATAGTTTTCAACTGGCCTCCATAATACAAAAACATTCAGTCATGGCTTTTGGTTTTGGTCAATGGTGTCTGCATAAAATGATGTTCTTATACAATTAAACTGCATTCTCAATTACATACTTTCTTTAATTTTCTGATAAACACATCTTTGCCATACTTTTTACTATTTCACCTTTGCTCCTGTTCAGCCAACCAATCATACATTAGTTGGGACTTGACCTCAGAGGCCTCAAACATGTAGTGAAAGGATTGTATTTTCATCCAAACCCTGACATTTTTCCAAACAAGTAATTTTGGCACCTAACCTTAACCAGTATTCTAACATATAAAAGTGTCTAGCAAAGTGTGATATTTTCCTAAACCTAGCCATGTCGTTTTTGGGCCTAAATCTAAACCAGAAAGCATGTAAAATCAGAAATATTTAAAACCGATGGCCTGTCATCCATCATGGGATGCAAACTCTGGTCTTCTGGGTGACAGTCCGGTTGCTAGTTTATGGCACCATCCACCACTCCGGCCGCTTAACTCAAACTTTTTTGCTACAATTCTACAACAGTTTCATTTAGCAGACGCTTTTATCCAAAGCGATGTACATCTGAGAGCAGATACAACACAAGCAAGGATCTCGTCCAGAGAAAACAACCTGGATAAGTGCCATGGAACAGGTTCAGGTGTGACGGGGCGTTGGTGCCAATAGCAGGCTGTGTGGGAGGTAATAGGAATTTTTTTTTTGTTTGTTTTGGGGCTGCAAGGTCGCTCGGTGGTTAGCACCGTTGCCTCGGGATCTTTCTGTGTGGAGTTTGCATGTTCTCCTCACACAGTGCAGGTTCTCTCCAGGTTCTCCGGCTTCCTCCCACAGTCCAGAGACATGTTGAGGTTAATTGGTGATTCTAAATTGTCCGTAGGTGTGAATGTAAGTGTGCCTGGTTGTCTGTTTCTAAGGCCACGTTTGCACATAGCCGGATATTTACAAAAGTGGATCTACATTTTAAAAAATAACATTGTTTACACCAGATTGTAAATAAACACAAACAGTCGTTAAGAGCTACTATGAACATGCCAAATCTATAGGGGGCAATGTAAGGAGAAGCATAAAGCCATGCTACCTCGGCTTACCGATGGCACAAGGGTTGTTTGTTTGGACTGACAGAGAAGTGGAGCTACTCCTAAATGTGGTGTTAAAATGCAAACAGGATAAAAGCGTTTGCACAAACTTAAAAACAAGCATCCATGTCTGTCACAGTAGCCAAACTGTAAATATGGTCGCACACATATGATGATGCTTTTGTCGCATATTGTGACATCAAACTCTGTCTCCTCCCGTCTACATGCAAAGACAGAGTTTTTCCAAATTTCCACTTTTCAGATATGATCGTTTTCGGTGACTTCTACCTTTGTTTACGTGTGAACCAAACGCACTGAAATATCACTATTTTTGCTTCGCCCTGAGTCGACTTTTGTTGTGCTGCTCTTGAAAAAGGTCGCAAATTCTGTCTATTTTCTAACAATACGACATTCCCTTCAAAAGCTGTTTGAAAATGCATGTTAGCTGCAACAGTAATGTGATTTTCTGCAGACAGTGTGTTGGCCACCCCCAGAGTTCCAGTAGCTCCATCTGGCCACCCGTCATGAAGGATTTCTGGGGACGCCCCTGGAGCTGGTGGGCTGTTTATTCATAAAAAAAAATCTAGATCAAAAACAAGCAGAAACGAGAGGACATCTTTCTCCAATTTGTTTTCCTCTGTCTCCCCCCCTCCTGCACCTGCCTCCCCCCTCCTCCCTCCCTGCACCGCCGCACCGTCCCCCCTGTACAGGTGCGAGCTGGCAGCAGCCTCCGTCGCTCCGCCAATTAGGAGCACCGAGCGTGGCCACGTGAACAAATCCCGTCGTCTAAATTCCCGTTCAGCTGCGAGCAGCTCGGAGTGAGCGGCAGCCCCCCCTGAAAGCAGAGTGGGAAGTAATAACGGCAGGCTGAACGGGAGCAGTGTGCAGGTAAATTGCTTTTTTTTTTTCTTTCTTCTTCTTCTTCTTTCCTCCCTGGCTTTACACTTTTCCCTCCCCTCTCTGCACCCATCCTCCCTCCAGGCTGCTACGCGGTGGTTCAGATTCTTGGACAGGGGATGTGTTGGATTAAATTTGTCGTCGCTTTGCGGGGCTGCTACACTCTCTGGTCTCCTCCGATCCGCGGACAGGACAAACAGCATCATCGGCTGGTTGCTCTGCACCGTCTGCGCATTGAAACTCCCTCCCTCCTCTCCAAAAACAGCCCCCTGTCTCCCCCCCGTCCTCCTCTTTTCTCGTCTCTCGCAGGCACATGAGGCTATTGATAGTTGACAGAAGCCTCGTAATCCCCGGCTGATCTGGCCACAGCCGTTTTCGAAGCAAGAATGTTGATTGAACTTTTATTTCGCTCCGAGATTTGTTTTTAATTGGTAACGCCCGCATAGATCGATGCCTTACGCACGGAAGAGGGGGGGAGACGCGTGAGAGGCTTTTGTTGCTGCATGCAGCCAGGCAAGCTTTTATTGCTGAATTATTTATAAGACTGTCTGGGAGAGAGTAATGCTTCTCCTGGATGGAGAGAGAGAGGCAGAGAGGTGAAGATGCAGGCTGTGCTTTCTAATGGTGGGTTTCACTGCCGAATAAGTCACATTTGGTGCTGAGGAATCGGTCCGCCAAAGATGATGGCAGATTATTTTAGTAATCGACTCATTTATTATTTATGGTAATAACCTCCTCTGATCTGACTCCAGCTTTTCTTTTATATCACTGTTTTGATTTTTGCTAATGAGACAGAATTAGAGGATGTCACCGTGGACTCTGGGAACTTGTTTTGCACATTTTTCATTACCCCAGGGTGTCAGCCTAGAATCAGAACGAGCTTTATTGGCAAAATATTTGTACACATGCAAGGAATTTGACTTGCACACACTAAGAACACATGGAAAATGAGTGTTTTAGTGTTACGTAGAGCTACGGATGGCTGTAAAGTTGTGCATGTTCTGACGATGAGAATAAATCCAGTTAATAACAATAAATCCAGGCTGATTTGCACTGTGTGTCACAGTTGACGACAGTGCAGTGGAGCAGAGAGCGATGTTGTTCCCGTCATTATAGGCTGACGTATAGATATTATAACCTAGTTTTGATTTAAAGGATGAATTGGAGAGTCAGTCAGTTGTGAATCCTTGCCAGTTAAATTAATTAAGTCGACTATAGCTTGAATAACAGGCCATAGGTCATTTATAGTAATAACTGATAGTATTTTATCTCTTTTATGTTGCTGTTTTGATTGTGTTTATTAGGCAAGATAACCTGATCTGTTTTTTTCACGCATGCATTTGAATAAAAGCGACATGTTCAAGAAAGAAAAAATAGTGTTTAAGTACTAAGCTGTGTAGATTCTGATGATAGGAACACATACCGGTAATAATAATAAATACAGGCTGTCTAAGGAGTGGGTGGACGATGGAGCAAAGGAGCAGAGAGCGATGCTGCTGGAATGAAAAGAGTTGTCCTAGTCAATGTATAGAATGATCGAATATATAAATATCATAGTTTTGATTTGAGTGATTGATTGATTGATGGATTCTTCTGAAAAATGCTGACATGTCAATCAGTTGTGAATCCTTGCTGGTCATATTAATTTACTCATAGCAGGAACTAATAACCGTCTCTGATCTGATCTCTTTTATTTCACTGTTTTGATTTTGTGAACTGGACAAAGTTAGATGATGTCACCGTGGACCCCGGGAACTTGTTATGGACATTTTTTTAAAATTATTAGCCAACGCTATCTAGAAGCAGAATCAACTTTATTGACCAAATACGTATATACATGGATGAAATTGGACTTTTTTTCTTACTTGCACACACACAAAAACACAAGTGCATTTCAACAAGAACAACATGGTTAAAAAAAAATAAAGAAAAAAGAAAATTAGTGTCAAACTGCTATTTACAGATACAGATTTGTGTAAAATGGCACGTGCAACTTTGTGCATATTTTAATAACAGGAGCAAATACAGCTATTAATCCTATTCAGGACTTTCATGTTACCATATGTAGAAGGTCTTTCGGTGTCCATTGGACCCCAGGAAAGAATATGTGCAAAATATCTGTTCGTATTCATTATAGACTTTTCTACGATGTTAAATTTTCTGATAAGTTGACGTATTTTTGGTTTAAAAAAATCTTCAACAATAGGAAAACAATACCTGTCATCTAAACTTTTATTGTATTAATTTTTCCTTTATTTAACCAGGTGGGCTAATTGAGAACAAATTCTCATTTACAATAAGGACCTGGCCAAGAGACAGCACAGAATAAAGAATACAATAAAAGCAGTACATCCATAAAAAACAATACACAAACAAAACATTACAATAAAAGGCATGAAGATAAAATACAGTAAAAACAGGGACATGACTCAGTAAGTAGTGCCTTCACCATATTTTTAAAAGATGATAAAGGTATAAAAAAAAAACAAGTGGCCTGGGGTCCAAAAAACCCCAAAGTCCTGAATAAGGTTAATAATAAATCCAGGGTTAATTGCACTATATGAGGTCAGTGGATGGTAGTGTCGTGCTGCTGCAATGGAAACAGTTGTTCCTGTCATTGTGAAATTAGATATTCTATCGATATCATTGCCTAGTTTTGATTTTTAATGATTAACTGGAAAAAATGTTGACAGGTCAATCGATCGCAAATCCTCGCCAGTTAAATTAATTCACTCAGCTGTGGCCTAAATAACAGCTTCAATTAGCAGCTGTCTAGACCGTAATTATTATTATTTTTTCTTTATCTTAAATCGCCTCCCTGTGAGTATAGATGCAGCACTTTCGCACCACTTATCCTTCTTTTTTTTTGACTCCAGCGGTATGAGAGTCGAGCCTCGTTCCGCGCCTGCGCACTGCCTCTCATTCATCTCCAGGGATTTCTCTGGTCTCGTGCGAGGCAACAGAGACCAGCAGGCGGCTCCGGGCTCGCGCTCGCTGCCCCGGTTGTCAAGGCGCTCAGAGGGAGCAGTTGAGACTTTGTGCTCGCCGCGGCCGGACGCTCACCGCCCGGCTCTCCGGCTCTCCCGTTTCCACTCGGATTTGTTTTGGATTTCCCTGGTTTTTTTTGTTGCTGTCACTGACGGACTCCCAGCAGCTAACCGAAAGCACCGTAAGTTGACAGATATTGCCCCCTTTTCTCGCCGCCGGTTTCTCCGTATTTCCTCGGAGGCTGTCTCATCCCGGGAGAGACTAAATCTAGCAACAGGAGTTTAAGCTAATTTTCTTTTTCTCTTGTCACTTCTTCTCGGTGGATAGAGGAAGTTTAAAAGAAACAGTTATTGTAAATATTTTTTTTTGCTTTCGCTTTTTTTTTTTCATGGCGAGAACAAAACAAAAAACAAAAAAAAAAGAGGAACCGCACACGTGCTGGACTTTCCTCATGTTTGCAGTCGGTGGCTGCACGTTAGCATGTTTTTGTGTTTATTATGATCAGAAGTAGGAGATGAGGAGGTGGCGGTTTGGACTGTAGCTCATCTTTAGTAGCAGGTGTCTGATAACCCACTTCCGCACTGTATTGCGATATATCTCTCCTATCAATCCCTCCTGTCCTCAATAAGCCTATTTTTCTCCTGTTTTTTGGTCATATTATGCTCGTTTAAACGCCACCTGTTCACTGTGAGATATCACTTTTTGTTGTTTAGCTATTGTTTTCTCGCCTTTTGTCCTTCACTGTTTTGTTTTAGGGAACCAAAACCAAGTCATTGAGGCACTGAGTTTCATAATCGAGGCTTATTTCCTCAAAACAAGGTGCCTTCTCTGTTTTTTTCTGAGTTGGTGTGAATGACAGGGAGGAAGAAATGCTGAGCAGCTCTCCCCTCTTGCTGAACCAGCTCGTTGGCATACCTGCGCAGTGCTCATTGACTAGCGCCTTATTCCTTACAACAACTGGAGAGATCACAACAAGCCTATCAGCTTGCCGGCGTGCAAAGGTCTCCCAGCACAGATACCATGCACAACTTTCCAACTTGGTGCTGTAATAGGATTTCTCTTGTTATTTTTTATTTTTTCTTTCTCTTCATACAGTTTCTTCTGTGTTGACTGACTGCCTGATCGGGCTGCGTTCACTGTCCTGCTGTGTGCTTCAGTGGTTTATCAGCTCTTTGTGCCTGGTGGTCTCAAGGCTTGACTAATGGCCTGTTGCCTTTGGGGTTATTTTTGTTTGCTCCACCCTGCTCCACCCTGTTTCAAGTTTAACACACTCAGCCACACCTGCCCCCCGGTTAGGTAGAAATGTGGGGTGTCTTTGTTGAAATGCCCGGCTCTTGCTTCGCTCGCCGAGATAGAGTTGATTTATTGAGAGGAAACACAGACTTCTTTAGCGGTGGCTGGCTTGTTACGGCCGCATAATGCTCGGCTTGTTGCTGCGTACAGTGGACTTAGTGAACGTGTCGGAGAGAGGGAGAGACGGGGGTTATTACATCCTTCCTCGGTCTGTATGTTTAGCATTCTCTCTTCTGTGTTTGCTTTTATGTCCGAGCAGGTTGAGAATTATGCCCCATAGCTGTATACTGGAGTGTCTGTGCTCCAGGCCCCCGTGAGCACTTTCACTGACTCTTTTCTCGTAAGCATTGACTTGACAGTGAACTCTCTATCAGTATTGACGAGATAAAAGGGTGAGAAGGAGGGAGAGGGAGAGCGAGCCGGTGTTGTATGGTGCACAATCCGTATTTGTCTCTTTCAGTAGTTCTTTCTCGGAGCATCGTTCTCTCCTGCTGCTTCTTTTCGGGGTTTCTTTCCTGTTTCTTTTGGCAGATTGTTGACATTTGTTTTTAGCTCATCTCACTCTGTTACAATTGTTCTTTATCTCCGTTCCTATTCATTTCTTCCTTCTCTGATTTCTTTCATCATTTTACAACATAAAAGAGACATTTTTGGATTTTAGATTTATGTCTCGCTGACTGCCATGATTGCCAAAGTAAATATTGAATCACACGCACATAAAATTGATAAATTCAAGACTCATTTCTATTATTTTTTCCAAATTTCACATTGCTAAAACATAAAGCCCCTGTGAAGCAAACAGAATTATAGGATATTTTCTCTCTCTCTTTTTTTTTTTGTTTGCATTTAGCCTTTGATGTTTGATTGTCCTGCTATCAAGTAGGTGATTTGAAGCACACCCAGTGGATTTGGATTGCTTCAATGGATTTGAAAATGGATTTAATTTCCACTAATGGAACTTACTAGGGGCCCAGATACCCAGATTAAGGACACATAGAGAACTGGCAACACTAGGTACGCTGATCGTGCACGGCAAAGACAAACACAGACACAGCAGCGTGACAATTTAATACCAGCCACAAAACCAGAAAATCACGGCTTTTGTCGGGCAGTTTCTGTCCCGGTGTATTCCTCACTCCGCCGGGTAAACACGCTACATATTGTTTGTCGTTTTACTCGTATAGCCCAAAATCACAAACGACAAAAGCAGCTTCGAAACACCCTCTATCCCTGTAGAACCACAGTCGTGATGAGAAAAATACGCCTATCGGTGATTACTCCAGGAACTCCAGGAAGTGCTTCAATTCTCTTCTGAAGATTGAAATGGTTTGTCAGTTTCGAGTTTTCCCACCGAATAGCCTGGTTCAGCTCTTTTCTTCTGCAACCCCATCGCTGTGTCTGTTTTATGTACCCTGGGGGATGGCGTCACGGTCCCTCGGGTGCATGGTTTGCTTTATGTTGTGTTTTAAACAGTTTAGAACCTCGCCGACACACACTCGGCAGCAGAGGAGATGCAGCCGTGTCACGGGATGCCTCCTCTCCTGCCGTTGCCTTTGCAGCCGGTGCGTTGTTCTCTTGCCCATCGCCTATCAGTGAAAAAGGAGTCTGCCCACCAGTTCTCAGATTCTAGCATACAGCAGCACATTTAGAGTCTCATCTGGCAAGGAAATGTAGCACTAATCCAATTGGCTAGAGCTTTAGTAAAAGCTTTCCTAATTGGCCGATATGGAAGCTGGCTGCCAAGGTTCCAGTAAGCACAACAGGGAGTTGGGAGGGAGTCCCAGTGGTACTATGGTGCAGGAGAGACTGTGTAAAGGGCAGATAGCGAGAGAGTGCGCCACTGTTTTGAATATTCCTGCACCCGCAATAATAAAGGACCCATCTGCACCCTGCTGACTCAGATCCATCCCACTGACCATATCTCATTTTCAGCTGTCTTGTTTGCCAGACACACATGCAAATACACACATGCGGACACACACACACACACACACACACACACACACACACTCCTCCTGAAATCCATCCTGCAGGAACAGGAACGGCTGTCGTCACACAAACATGTTTGAGGAAACATCTTCCCAAATGGCAAAGAAACAAAGCCATCAGCACAGGAACATTAACCGTGTGTGTGTGTGTGCGTGAGACAAAAGGAAGAGTGCTTCTTTGCAGGGAGGAAAAAAAAAAACAAAAAAACTGCTGCTGCCTACAGTCACTGCTGCCATTCCTGTTTCCTTTCACCTCAGTGTGGAATCCAGGAATAGATCAGAGTGACAGAGACACGAGATGCGAGCGAGAGAGAGACACACAGTTAGAGAGGGAAACAAAGAGAGGCAGACGGAGAGTGCAAGAGATGGCCATGTAAGGTTTCCTGCACCACAGCTTGCGCCACTCCACACAAACACTGAACCTGAATTGAACTATTCAGGGATTGGTTTTTCAAGTCGCTGTTAACTTGAACTTTGGCTTGTAGTGGCGGCTTCACAAAGAAACAAAGGTAGCCTTCATCAGAATATGCGCCGGGTGAGCTACAGCACAAGTAATACTGAGGTTTCTTGAAAAATGCCTCCTTTTGTTTGCGTTCTGAATATATTCCAGTATACATTAACACTGTCCTGTTTCTGCAAAGAATTATGCAATTTCAACACAAGTGTTCTTTTTGTCAAAGTTGTAAAAAGTGCTTTGTGTACAAGTAGTTTGTTCTGTATCATAACCTGGGTTTGGCCGTTTAGTCTAGACGTACTCCTAGTTCGCTCAAAATGTGCAATCACAAAAGTTTAATTTTGTTTTTAAGACTTTGCACTGAAGTGCTATTATACACCCCTAAGAGAACTAACTAGTAATGAAATTATTTAGGTTCTCTATAAAGTAATTAGTGTCTTGATAGTGCAGCTGTTGTACAAGCACATGATAAGCACTGATTTCAGCTTAATAAAAAAAAAAAAGGCTGGTTATTAAATGAATGTAGAGGCGCAGTTTAAAGAAATCTGTCGAGTCTGTGGCATTCTGTTTTTTCACAGAATTAGTTAAATATTTCTTTAATTAGCGAGGCCAGTGACGAACAAATGATTTGCAGCAGCGTGCGTTCGTCTTTGCTCTGCACAAAGAATTGGAAATCAAATATTGACATTTTTTATTACAAGGGAAAATGTTCCAGATGGCATTGTAAACCAGTTAATGTGGACTTTGCAGAATCTTTGTTGTACAAATAAGAGATGAATCCTAAAGAACTTTATATTATAATGACACCGAAAGAAAAACAGGAATATTGTTTTTTCTTATCATTACACATCAATGTTCAAATCCTCACCGTGCATCAAATCTGAGGAAAAAAATGCAATCCTGCTGTTTTGATTTATGTGCTTGACCAACAGTTTTCTCGTAGAATTTTTAGAAAATCAGAGCCACGTATTGCTCAGCTGCTCGAGTGTTACTTCACCATCGTCTCATTTGATGAAGGACATATTTATAGAGCAAAGCTTTCAGAAGTCTGCTTGCAGCATATTCAATTTCTCTGGCTGATGCGATGATGGATTTACTAGGAAAGAGGTTGTAGGACTAGACGTGTATGAGGTGAATTAAGAATGCATCTTTCTTTGAAATTGTGTTGTTTTTTTTTAAAACGCAATACCACAACAGCTATTTCTGCACTAAATATTCATCGTCGGTCCAGGTTGATGACACCGCATCTTTAAGATTATTAATGAGCTGATAGAGTAAAAGGTATTGACAGTGACCACAGAGCAAGATTAAAGAGCGTTCATTGGAGAGATGACAAGATTAAGTGGTGCAGCGGAAGTTATCCTGACAGCTCCGGAGCAGGCCAACTGTTCGTGTTGTAGGGAGGCCGTTCGAGGCCAGCCTCTATCTTATCTGGCTGTTGATTCCAACTTTTTACTTACGATACAGTATTATATCGAAGAAACGATCAAAATAAAAAAAGAGACAAGAAGCTGGCAGTTGGAAGTATTGATGAAATAAAGGAGATGGGTGCAAACAGGAGAAGAAGTGAAAAATAAAAAGAATATTGCATTTCTTTTGCTTTGGCAGAGTGATGACATGTTTGTGTGCTCATCTAATTAGTGAATAGATTGGATCAAGTTCTTTCTATAGCCCAGTTAAAGCAACCAAGTAGAGAAATAAGATTTACGTTATGAATTTACCAAACAAGTTTTTGAGGTTATCGAGGGTAAAGAGAGCGTCTTCAGTTTGACAGTTTGATATGGGAAACCCATCTGCGTGATCACTCAGCTGTTGCTCACTGTCTGCTTTCACTTGTCGCGCACACACCTGCATAAACTGACAGCAGCATGTAACACATACTATACAGTGTGCATATGTTGATAAGACATTTACATAAAACCGAGCTCAGCTGCCTCTCACTGTCCCGCTTCCCGCCTCACTCACTCGCTCAGACATGTGCATACATCCATGTCCGTGCACACACACACACACACACACACCAACACACACACATGCACACAACCCGCCCCTATCCCCCCTTCTCATGTCCCAGCTCTGCTTACTGTGTCAAAAAGAGCTTAGATCAGGGAAACCATAGCTTGCCCTGGTTCAGGCTTCCAGGAAGATCGAGCTATTTATTCAAACCGAGCAGACCATGTTTGGACGACAGCTGGAGAGTTGCCAGTTGGAAAATCACGGCATCGTTCGACAGATTTGGTTGAATCAAAGTAGTGCAGAAGTGCCGTAGAGCAAGGCACTCGCCTCCATTTGTTGCAGGACGAACGGTTGTGCAGGGCGGCTCTCGTGTGGGCGTTAGAGCTGCAACTAGTGATTATGTTGGTTTGTCAATTAGTCTACTTTTTTATTGACTATTTGATTCATCATTGTGGCTGTGAAATTTAAGAAATGTTTTGTTTTTGTCCCTAAAAACCCCAAAATATTCAAGTCACCATTATTTATGGCAATGCAAATAAGCATTTTTTTTTCATTATTCTATTTCTGGCATGTTAATTTACTGAAACTGTGAATTCATAATAGCTGATGTTTATTTTTTTCTCACTTGATTAATTGATTGATTGTTTATGGGCCAAACTTTAACATTTTCTCTGCTCTTTTCTGATCAGTAAGAATATACATTTTTGCAGGCCCGGTAAGGAAAAAGTTATTAGCAAAATCTTTATCAAACTTAATTTCTTCATGTATTTTATGTGTCTTCATGTTGTATTTTTAGAGGTTTAAGCAAACAACATGGATGTTGTCAGCAGTTTATACAGAACAAAAAGCTATTTGTCCATCACAGTGTTTCTAAACATCATTGTTAAGGCTCTTTAATCTTTTTTTACATTCCGCAGAACAGATGAAAGGTTGTCGGCTTTCCTCTTTAGCGGCTAACAAGAACAATATCGGCACTTCTTGTTGTAGGTTTGTAGTGTCTGTTGTGGTAGTTGTTAGTGAAACATGATTCTATCAGTCTCCTCGAATCAACACCCGACTACCAACAAGTGAACTTATCTCAGTCGAGCACCGGTTTCGGCAGTTCAGATATAAAACACACCACAAAGAGAAAAGGAGGACTGTTGAGTAACAAAGCAGTGAGGTAGAGGTCAGGATTCTAAAAAGGTAAAAAAATAAAAAAATAAATCGCTGCAGGTAGATTGCTTGTTCTGACTGACACCCAACTCGATCAAGTCCAGGACCACAGCAGGCCGGTTGCTCATTCAGCCTTAGCCGAATAAAAATATCAGCAAACAACAGAAGCAGCAATGAGCTTTTTTTTTTTGGGTCCATTCTTTCAAGGTAGGAGGTCTTGAACCTTGTGATAAAGAGCTGTAGGCAGGCCTGTCTCCATTAGACTGACCTTAAACATTTGTCCTGCTGCGAGAGGAGGAAAAACGGTGCTGGTGTGATGTAGAGTTTAGCACCACTCTGCTGAGAACACAGGCAGTGCATGGTCCGCGAAAAAAATAATATATAAATAAACATGAACTACATCTGAATTGCGTCTCTGGAGAAATGAGAAATTATGGTTCAGTTCAAAACAGCTTATTGTTATACTTTTGCTTTGTGTGTGCTTGCAGGCGATATTTCGTCTCTACTACACTGACCCACTGACCGGCGTTATCAGATTAAATGCTGCTTTCATGTTAAGCTGTGGCGTATCACCCCGTAATTGGTAATGGAGATTATCAGGGAGATGCTGTGAGGGGCATGTGAGATTTCTATATCTGACTAGGATGTTTATCTAATAAAGCAGGATTTATGGGATTTTAGTCCCTCTCCTCTGCGCACACAGCAGCCCGGGCTGACATGCACGCTACAATCACCGTTAAAATAGAGCGCACATCCCTGTAGCGCTGCTTGTTTATCGACTAATATTGCATATTGCGGCGCCTGCAATGCTCAGGAACACGTCGACACATATGGCTGCAGCTAATTCTGCTTCATCAAGATGCTTGTTACACATATTTTTTTCTTAAAATTGTCCCAAAAATGTGCATTATCAATGACAGAATGACACAACTGTCTCATAGTCGGTTAAATGCAGCTTCATGGAGTCTAGAATCCAAATATTACTATACACACATACTTGTGTTTTATGCCTCTAAGCTACTGAGCTGTATCCAACCATGTTTGTTGTGCTTGCTGAGAGGATGAGGATAAAAAGCAGAGGATGCAACAGAACAACACACTCTTCCAGACACACTCATACATGCTTGTGAGCAGACACAGCACTCGCTGTGAAGCTTGACCATATTTCTCCCGAGATCTTTTCATCGTCTCACTCCAGCTCTCACATCAGTGTCAGCCTGACTTGGGTACGCTCAGCCACCATTCAGCCGGCTGCCTGTGTGCACATACATGTGTGTGTGTGTGTGTGTGTAGGTAGCTGTGAAAGGAAAGGAAGGACTGCAGGGTGAGAGATGTGTATATGGGCAAAAATCCATATGCATTTGCTTGAATCGATACGCAATCTCACTGCCTATTTGTTCTGTCTGTCTAAACTATTTGGTGCCAAAAAATAATTTTTCATCATTGCTGTTTTATGGCTCACGGCTTGTTCTCGTTCTGTGATGTTAAACACAAGCAGATAGAGGATGCAAAACAGAATCAAAGATTGAACACCCTCTGCGTGATGTTCGCCGTCTCAAGGCCATATTAATACATTAGAATTCACATTATGAGATACATTCATTATTTCCATTAGTTTATTAGTTAGGATTGGGTAACATGGATACGAGTGTGGTGGGTGAAATTATGAAATATGGAGGTAATTGCTTCGAGCTTCACACCTACTTTTCTGTGGACTGCGTTAAACATTCAAAGTAAAATCCACCTTTCGAGCCCTAAATTGTTGTAAATTGCAGTAAATTTTTCGTCAGATTGGGATGTTAAATACATTTCAGATCTTTGTTTTAATTGACGACAGCTGGTATTTTTAGTCCACGCATTCTAAGGTGATGCAAGTTAGTGCTTTTGCACATTTTAGCGAAACTGAATTCAACAATGCCCCTGTGGACACGTCTCCAATGTTTTTCATTCAGCTGTGGGTTTAGTGTGTAGGTGGTGAGAGTAAGAGCTACATGAGCACAGTGTTATTTAATAAATAACAATAATATGGAGAAAAAGGAGGCCTGTAAAGTAGCAGTATTTAGCGATTTAGTAAGTAGTCGTATTTATTGTTTTAATAGGACTGTACAGTGAGTTATAGCCAGGCTGCTGTGGGATATAGCATGTACTGAAGAAACGCTATGTTGGTCCAACTCACTGACATTTCAGCTCCAGCTCATTAGAGCTATAGCTTGACAGCTCCCACACAGTTCACACCAAACAGTCTCTCATGCCCGCCTAAAACACAGACAAACAGTCAAAACCTCGCGTCACGCAGCGTAGAACACGCAGCTGTGATTGGAACCCGACTTGACTGACAGATGAAACCGATTCGTAGCTTGAATTCGCGAGCGCTCGTTTCTACATCAAATTCAGCGTTAAGCTAAAATAGAACGATGCTTTACCGTGCAGATGAGCACCAAGCAAACAGGCTGCCAGTCAAAATAGCCACTTGCGCTGCTTCTTCCAGCCTGCAGTCTGAGTGAGTGTGGGCATGACATTGTGGTTATCAAGTAGGCACCTTCCTTCACAAATGACTCACTGGGTTAGAGACACAACATCTCAAGAAGGCTGAGCAGTGTTTGCCAGGTTCCCTGCAACACCCCCTTCTGCTTCTCATCTCCAGAGACCCAGCCGCACAGCACAGATATCGTGTCATGATCTTGGTAAAATGAGCTTCTTTTGACAGGAAGTCGCAAAGCCTGAGAGCTGTGACGCTAAAGGCTCACTCACCTTCTGTTACTGGCTCAGCCTGCGGAGTAGGGCTCCGCTAAGGGGACCAAACTGTGCCTCGGCTCATGAGCGATGAAAAGAAGTCTGATATGTCACCAGGGGGCTGTATAGTTATCAGTAAATTTAAAATTAGATCTGGTGGGGGGAAAAAAGCGGCATTGCAGAGCTTTTATGTGTGATATGATTTGGTGGGGCAGTTTGAATGAGCTGTGAGTGGGAATGATAACAATACAAAGACCGTGATAGTGACTCATGTCCTTTTATTCAATGAAAATGTGCCTTGACTTGTTGGTGCTGCTGACGTTTGTGGAAAAAGGTGGCGTCTCTGCCTAAAGTCATACAACGTACAGTGCTGAGTTTACAGCTAAACATTGTCGTAAAGTGAGTTATCACACCTGAATATTGGTGTCATATTCTGTCAGATGGCTTGTTAATGAAAGATCTTTCCCATGCGGTTTCCTCAGAGTACTTGCATCCCATGAGAAGACTTTTCCTTTTTTTGCTAAGAATGATGTAATGTGTAGACTCTGTGTGATCCAGATGTACTGTAAGTTGTAATATATTTAATATTAAGACCAAAATGTGCATTTAATAAGCGCTGTGACTTCCAGCTGCTAGTGTGTTTTTAGCTTAATTGTAATTGTGTCTTTTCAACAAAGTTTGATTTCATCTTTTTTACCTGTAGAGAATATTGCTGTCTTTGCGTCACTGAGATATATTCTCTCCAAGGAGATAAGAATGCCAGTGTCATTGAAAAGTGAGTAATGATTGTCTTTAAATGACTCGGTTTTGCGTAAGCTGCTTGATATGCCACTTCAGGACTGCTTTTCTGCGACACTGTGCGCCGCTGCTGCTGCTGCAACCTACTCTCTAGCAAAGGTTTGCCATGTTTTGATGAACTTTAAAGGCCTTAATTCACTGTATCATCTAAGTGCTGTCCTTGTGTCTTGTGCCGCAATAATACACCTGTAGGTCTGTGTAGATTCTCTGTCATCCGGGTCATAGTAATCCCGGGAGGGTTCAGCACAAAAGCAGCTGGGTTTCTCTTGAAGGTCCTTGAAGATATTGCACCTCTCATCCAATAACTTAGAAAGCCTCTTAAATGAGAGGGAGGTGGTCTTTAAGAACCTAAAAGTGGGAATGTGTCTGTAGGTGATCGGCTATTTAGGTCTGATTTTTAGTGCTTGTTGGAGAACGTTTGCTGTTACAGTGTGTTTGTGTGTCACCCAGGCAGTCTACTGTACTTTTCCAAAAATGGTAATGTGACTCTTGATATGGATTTCATTGTAGATGGGAGGTCAACTGGGCCACCCACTCACAATGCCTCCAACAGTCGCTGTTATGGATGGCTGTCCTAGATTTGTGTTGCTGCAGAAAGGTTGAATATTAAGCCGACAGCATTAGTCATAATTTATGAAATCAATGTTTATTTATGAAGGGATAATTTTTTAAAAGGAAATGTCAGGAGGTGAAAATGTGAGCTGTTTTGATCAAACCGGTAAAAAAAAAAAAAAAAAATCTGCAGCCGTTAGAGACGAGATGGTTTTATGCTATTTGGGATGTAACTCCTTTCATTAGATTTTCTGCATCCAAGTTTAAATGAAGCCATTTGTTGTCTTTAATGTCAGTAAGGTCTATTATTTGATATAATTTAATCAAGCAACCACAGAACACAACTTCACCACGGAGAAAATGATATGCCTTGACATTTAAGCAGTGTTTTGTGTTACAGACGAGACAAAGGGCAGGATATTAAGTCCTGGTTTCCAATAAACAACAAAAAACAACATTTTTGAGGATGCTGCTTAACGCTGTGGTTAATTGGGAACCCCTGCTAGGTTTTATTTCACTACTATTCACAGTAGGCTGTTTCCCGATGACGAAAGGATGCAGGTCGTCAAACGGAAGCAGCGAACGATTTTCAGGGTTCGTCAGGGGATGAAGCAAAGTATCAAGTGTGGAAATGGGTTGTCTGAACAGCTTCCCTTCACCGGCTGAGCTGTGTGCCCATCAGACTGTTGGAAACATCTCCTTCGAGACCTGTCCGTTTGATGCCAGAGAGCAAGGCGTGTTGCTGCTAACTGTAATGGACCGGCCCAAACAACCAGCAAAACCTGAGAGGCGAGTGGTTTTCTAAATGAAATTAAATGTACCTGAGAAAGGGATCAGCTCTGACACACTGGAGTGGAAGGCGTGTTCTGTATCCAGCTTGTCTCGACACCAGATCGGACTCGGAGTTGGAGATCGGCTGCAGCCCGCAGTCCTAATTTGCGTTGGCGAATAAAAGTTGACCCATTTTATGGGCAAATTTACAGTCTAGCACGACATGTTTATTAAAGAGGGAGGAACGGAGAACGCAGCGCTCTGTACATTCACAGGGGAACAGAACATCTTAAGCTGTAGCAGAGGGGGGCGGGGTGCGCCTCTCCACGGAGCAGGTGGATAATAACTGTATGTTTTATTCATTTGCATCCTGTTTCCAGGCCTGATCTTTGGCAGAAGGGGGGCCAATGAGGAGGGGGACCGACCCTCAGTAGTCAGCAATGAGTTGTGATTGTCAAGCAATCAGTTTTGTATTTCTTAAGATGTTAATTATTAATGGATAAATAATATAGTTGTGTCTGTGTTACATCATCACTCCGTATCATTTTGGTAATTTGACTCGTGACCTTTGCGAGAACAATCCTGTTATTAGGACATGAGAAATACTTTGTGTGATCATTGCAGTGGTTGATTTATCGCCTGAGGCCTCCTATAGGAATGCAGCACGCCATTAGTTTAGCATAATGTTGTGCAGTATTTTAACTAGGGGCTTGGAGCACAAGCCATTGTTTTTTTGTTTTTGCTGTTTTACATCACATACATTTTTTATTGTTAAATAGAAAGTCTACACCTCGATGCAGCGGTGCGTGTGTTGTTAGCTTCTGTGCAGCATGCATACATAAAAACTTTTCTTCTATCATAAATCTATGCTAAATAGCTTTCCCACACTGCCTACTGTGCAAAAAAACAACCCTTATTGTAAATCGTATTGTTGTTTCAGCATTACTCAGGAGTAGAGTTGTCATCGTAGGGGACAGGACTACCCTCTCTCCATGCGGTTGCTCTTCAGGCTTTCTGATGAGTAATGTGTAGGTGTTTACTCTTATCTTAAGTTGTTTGAGGTAAACTTACAAACACAGATCTGTATCCACTATAGATCTGCCAACAGGTTTCAGGAAGGTGTGTTGAATTTCTAAAACACAAAGAAGAAGAAGAGTAAAGTCTTGGTGAAGAGGGGACTCGTTTAGATTTGCTAACCTCTTGGTCAGTCATTAATTATGTTTATTGTTTTAATGCTTATGGACTTTAAACTTTTCAGTTACTGGATTCTAAACAATAATTTTGGCAGGAACATACGGTAGTATTACAGTAAATTGTTTAAACTTTAAACCAGCCACTAGTGTTGAAATAAGTAATAGGGACTGTGCTTGCTGTAGACTTACACAGATTTGTCATGGATGCACTTTTATAACAATATATTTAATCACAAAATTGCAAGAAAGACACTTTTACTGCAGATTTTACTGTCTGTGTAGTTAATAGTGCCCTGGTAGTTTTGTGTATTGCTGACATGTTGATCAGTGGGTACTTATTAAGTCTTACAAAAACATCACTGTTGTAAATTATCAAAGAAGTGCATTTCTCTATGAATTGTTTGTTAGTGAAGCTGCTATTTTCTTGCACAGATCTATTGAGGCAACAGTGTAATGCAGTGTTTCTCTAACTGAAGCCCTCCACCAGCGTGATGACAAGCATTCGGATAGATTAATTTAGCTCGTGGGGCCCTCTATATAAAAGACTGCAGTGTCTTATAGGAGTTATTCAACCCAGACTGACTGTGTTGCTGTTCTTTTCCATTTAAATGTAAACATGCCAGCAAGCTGCGCCGCCCATGTCAGCGTCGCATGTACACTTCATTACACAAACACACGAAGCTGTTCTTTTGCACAGGCACAAACACAGCAGGTGGTTTAGATGCAAAGACATGGAATCCTGGAGGACTACTGCAGTGTACTACATATGCTGTAGTCAGCTTAGGCTATTTCTGTTGCCCCTCGTCAGCCAGCCAAGAATCAGCTCTGCCCATTTTGGACCAGCGCTGCAGGTTAATCCATTCAGGCCTTAATGATTTTAAGCTCTGGACTCATATTAAGTAAATTTAACTCTGTCCAGGAATGTGCAAACATCTTGGTCGTGTGCATGAGCTCTTAGTAAAAACATAGTGGGGAAGCTAAATATAGTGAAAGCAAGCAAGAAGCCGGAATTACAACAAACAAGGTGGCAAAGATTACTTTAATTATTGTGTAGGAGATTAACCTTCACCATGAAGTCGCCTGCATACCTTATACTCACAGTAATGTTTACCTTTCCCAAAACATAAAAGGACTCATCTCATTAGTTGGTCTGCTAGATACACGACTCTACAGCAAGCGCGGTATTTACAGTAACCTGATAAATAGTCTGCAAAATTGTTAGTATGCTTACAGCATTCTTCATCAATAAAGATTTAATTACTGCTCAGAACTGCTGACCAACGCACATTGTATGGTTTATGGGTTACTCTTATAGCTGCGGTGTTGGCTGAAGCACCAGCAACAACCCAGAAGCACAGCGGACCAGGAAATATTCGGTGCACGAGATTACATTTCATAGATTAGAACGTGGAAAAGAGAAACTATGAAAAGCTCCATCGTGTCTTTTCAATTTAGAGTCAATCACGAATATTGAAAAGCGTCTAAAATGGTTCATTTTGTTGTGTTATGTGAACAAATCATCTTTAATCCTCACATCTTTAACCCACGGTGGCTGGATGAACATGAGGGAAAAACAGGAAAACGTGGGGTGTTTGGCTCGGCGTATACAGTAGTTAAAAAGAAAGGCTTCAAGGAAAACACTAAAGATAGTATTATGCTATCTAATCTGCTTTCAGGTGCTCCAAAGAGAGGCAGCAGTAGAACAGAGCCTGAAAGTGGTGATGCTTGCATCTGTACTATAGGCTACGCTACGATATGCTAAGCTACACCATCCAGACAATACGATAGCCTCTTGTCGGTGGGTGAGAACAAGACATATGTGAAGGAGGTGCTAAATAATTCAGGGAGATGTGAATGGACATAATGTATAAGTAATAAGAATCAATAAAGGGGAAAATCTAAAAAAAAAAAAATAGAAATAGCGCTCAAGGAAAAAATAATTTTCAAAAATAGTCCAAAACCCATGGAAAAAAAATAATTGAGGAACTGAGAAATTATGTTTCTGTAAATTAGTTTGTACATTAAGTGAATTAAAATCTAATTAAACGCTGTTCTGGAGTGCCCACTGAATTGACGCATGTTATAAGAGCACAATGTAAGCAGTCATTATAACACAGTGAGGCGTTTTGATCTCACTCGTGCCATTAATAATTAGACAGGCTGTAATATTCTAACATACATTCTTATTATTCCTACACGGGTCTCAGTCAATTTCACCATCATTATCACTAGTTCAAGATGTGCCACATTGGTTAACTTGTGGGTAATTAGACGGTGTGATATTATTAAGGGATTAACTGGAACACATAAGTTTTAATATGTGCGTTTTTGCCCGTGCGGTACATCGCATTACATTAAGAGAAAAGACAGACCACGAAGGAGACGGGGAGAGCGAGAGGGGTTAATTGCGAGAGAGGAACTTGGGAGCAGAATGCGAGCGAGAGAAAGCTCGCAAGTACATGTGATAAAGTGGAGGCTATGTTTATTAGCGGTGGAGGGAAAGAACGAGGGTGTAAACAAAGGAATCGGAGATGGAGGAGAGAGAGGGAGATGAAAAGATGCGAGAAGGTGGCGCGGGGAGGACAGTGTGTTAGGAAGATTTATGGACGGATAGATGTATGTACATATAGACGTGCACAGAGATGCCCGTCATCCTCAACAGCCTCAGGTGAAGAGGAACTGACTTCTGCTACAGACCGATTCCACAGACTGAATCAATGCGATACCTCACTCTCTCTCTCTCTCTCTCCTGTCTTTCTCTCGGTGGGAATTCTCTGACCCAGTTAGCTCCTCCACCAAGCAGCAGCAGAGTTATTTTTACATATTACCAGGAGACAATACTTTGTCCTCTGATCGTCCTCCCCGCATCCGTATGCTTCCCTCCACTCTTCTCCTCCTCCATCTTAGCTGTTGCCGTCCTCTCCTCTCATATCATCCTGTTCTTCTGCTCCCCTTTTTCTATATTTGGCTCCGCTGGCTTTGATCCTTCGTCCTCCTTTAGGGATGTAAAGATCAATCAGCTCGCTGCTGTTTTTGGTGCAGGAATCTGGCCGGATGGTTCACAACAGGTTGAGAAATATCGCGGGCAATTATGCACAGAAGCGTTTGTAATTAATACATTATTAAGTTTAAATACTTGTTTTAATAAATTCCAACACTAATTTTAATTATATCATAAATTTGGGACTTGAATTTATTTGGTCTTGTCATTGCAAAACTAAAAAATATAGCAATGCGTCAGAATTAGTATTTTATATATACATGCAGTATGATCCAACATGACTCACAACAAGATGCATCAGTCTTAAGATAGAAGCTTTTCTAATATGAGAGCCCCTCTGAAAACTAACTAGCCCCACTGAAACTGAAGCTGGGTCCAAATTCACTCTCTGGCTCCACACATACGGTGTGATTTTGGACACGGTTCTGTCCATAAAAAGAAAGTAGCTCGCCAGATAAATGCCAGAAATACGAGAAGTTTCCTGTAATAGAGCGCACATCCGTAGCTCTGCACCAGAATAGACATATTGATGTATCATGTATCACAAGACAACACAGTATATTTCAATATATTGTAGGAGTTGAAGGTTTTTTTCCCCCCCGAGGGCTGATACGGATATCTGTGGTGGTGGCTTTGTAATCGAGGAGGCCAATAACGGATATTTAGAACCAACATACAGTGCATTCGAATGAAAAATTTTGAATTAACTGCAGCACAGAACTTTAACTGAAATGCCTTTATTTACTCA
Source organism: Stegastes partitus (assembly GCF_000690725.1). Taxonomy (NCBI): domain Eukaryota; kingdom Metazoa; phylum Chordata; class Actinopteri; family Pomacentridae; genus Stegastes; species Stegastes partitus. The sequence continues at coordinate 381,174 of NW_007578174.1, forward strand.
TGCTTTACGAAGGCTTAATTAAAAGAGAACTGTTCAACTTTATTTCTTCAGCGTTGACAGTTATTGTTCATGAACAATCAGATAGCGCTGTGGCTGAGACAGTGCTAAATACCACAGATTGACCACAGATAACGAGAGGCTGCCAAACAGTTTTTAATTTATTTATTTCTTTGGGAATCGGTTAAAAAAAAACAAAAAACAATGCTGATAATTGGAAAAATGCTGAGTATCAGTCTGACAATCTGCCAGCCTGGTAATCAGTCGACCCCAATATGTTCCTATAAGTAATACGTATAAGTAAACTAAGTACCACTTCTGATTCAGAGGGATGCATGATGATGATGACGACCCAATCCTCTCCTCTTCCTCTCCTCTCCTCTCCTCTCCTCTCCTCTCCTCTCCTCTCCAGAGAGTAAAGGGACAGAGAGTGTGTAGACAGGTCATCTATTCGCCTCCTAATGATGATGGATGGCAGGACTGCAGAGAGCTAGAACACAGAGAAAAGTGGAGCGATGCAGGCAGATAAAGAAATAGCCGAGTAAGAGAAGACTGTGTTTATATTTGTCTGCTGGCGGGCAGATGGTGGGAGTTTTAGTGATATGTTGATCCTCAAGTGTTTATATCATTCTTGTCATCTACCTGATAGCAAACAAACCTCTCTCACACACACACACACACACACACCTGCAAGGTGACATCTGGCGCAGTTCACACTTCTGAAGACACAAAAGCGCACACACAGTTGCATCTCTGTCGGTTGTGACTTTTCTGACCTGTCTGCAGAAGCAGGAGAAGCTGCATGCAGTCTCTGGGGTGATATCTCTCTCTCTCTCTCTCTCTCTCTCTCTCTCTCTCTCTCTCTCTCTCTCTCTCTCTCTC
>NW_007578174.1:382094-394737 GCF_000690725.1 Stegastes partitus
CTCTCTCTCTCTCTCTCTCTCACACAACCACACACTCAGTTTCTCGCTGCCTCCACAGACTTGTGGTAGCTTCACAGTTGCTGTATTTTAGCGGTGTAATGAATTGTCCAAAGCCTCTGCGTCACCTCGCTGTACATAACTCTGCTGACAAAACAGCACTTCATTACATACGGGTAGATTATCTGATAACAAGGAAGTCATCAATGCACACATTAGCGAACACACACACCAGAAAGAGATTCTATTGACTGAAGTACAGAAAAGAAATAATCAAATCCTTGTTTATAGGGTGGCCGTTTCTTTTGGAGCTCATGCATTGGCCTAATTTATCATTCCAGGGCTTCTGCTTGATCAAATCACAATTTTTTTTTGGTTACAGAAATGTTTTCTTTCACCACTGATTGTCGAAACTGTTTAGAACTGAGTGTTATGTCTAATCAAATTAATAATCCACGTAGCTCCACATTTGACATTTACCCATTCAGACTGTGTTGTTTCCATAAAGCTTCGGTATGGCCGCTGTGTTTAGATAACATTCTGTATTTGTGAAGCTAATGTCATGTGCAATCAACTAATCGCTTAGTTCATTATTTGTTTAGGTACAAATTAGGAGTATGGTAATGCGACGTTGTCTGAGAAATTGCTACCTGTGAGTCTAGCTACTCTACTGTATTTGCACCCATTATAAATGCTATGGATGGCCATTATCGCCGGGGATCATTTCTATACATATGAGCAAATGGGGACCTGCTCCACTTTCTAGTAGGCTTCATAGGCTTTTATCACCCCGTTTAATGGTGCCATTATCAGCTAATTTAATGGCGGGGGGAGCCGCAATTTTGCGCTGAGAACATAAGTCCACATTTGGAAGTTTCGATGGGTTGGTGATGGTCCAAATCAGCCCAACTGTCACTCTGGAGCACTTGACTTCATGTCCTGTTTCCGGCCATTATTATAATCAATTTTTGACTTGAGTCTTGTTTTGACTTTTGTGTTCAGACTTGTGTGTCTGTTTGGTTCAATGTAGGCACTGAGATTACTCTGTTGGGTTTAGAAAATGATCAGTGTTTGGGTTAAAATGCATTCTGTCGCACATGTTACAAAGCTCTAATTTGTGCGTTTCCTGGATGACTACTCCACCAGTCATTTTACACGCACTTATTCAGAGTTCGCCCACTTTGTCTGGGCTACTTTCTGTGCATCACTGATCAGAACGGATGACAGCGTACCTTCTAGCATACTAGAGGGTGGAGGAGGTCCCTACTGCCCATATGTAAAGGAAAAATGTGCAAACATAATGACTATTTAATGGGCTGATAATGTCTGAATCGGAGGGTATTTGTTAATATTGTTGAATGTTTTTTTATGCATAATGTAAAGTTTGCATAGTTCATTCTTTGCCCCTGCAGCAGAAGTTCGGCTGCTGCTCCTTCAGTACTGAGCGAGATGGCACACGTGGGGTCACAACACTGCAGTTATTTTCTCTGCTATCTCACACCTTCCCATCTGAGATGTCCAATAGGAGTGTGAATGTAAGGTTGACAGATAGGAAGTGTTAAGACCCCATCTGGTGGGGTTACCACACAGCACGCTCACACACACACACACACACACATACACACACACACACGCACACACACTGACACAGTGGTAAAGTCTCACCCTTCCCAAAGTACAGACAAGGAGGCAGGCTGTAGCTATGGCAACCTAGAGAGAAGGGAAATGATTGGGTAAGGCTTGGATTTGTTAAGAGCTACTGTATGAAGCCTTGGGCGAGTGTTAGTCACTCTCTCTCATTTAGTGTTTGTGTGGTTGTGTGTATTGATACAAGTGTGGGTGAGAGAAATACAAGGAGTCAAGACTTCCCGTCCCTGTTCCTCCTCCTGTCTGTCTGCCTTTTTTAATGTTCTGTTTAAGTGGTCTGTCGCTTGTCAGGCTGATATGATATAGGGTGTGCACTTGCATTTATTCACCTCACTGTGGTCCATAAACCTGGAAAAAGACTGAATCGCATCCATTGGTTGCCAAAACTTGCGTGGCTAATTGAATGCAATGAAACATTTCACAGGGGAGATACAAAGCAGCTGCACAGTGGCTGCGACATCAAATAGACCATATAATAGCCCAGTGTATCACTGAAAGGCAGGCATATGTTCAGAGTTTGCCTTTAGAGGTGAACCGTCGGTGTCATTCGTACTTCTGAAACACTTCTATGTCGTCTTTCTGTATTTATCTGTTAGATAAATAAGGGTTTTTCTTTTTTGTTAGTTTATTCTTGTACTTCTTAAGAACACTTCACTTTCACAACATCTTTCAAAAAGGGAAGAAACTATGTAAAAGATATTCTTTAAATAGAAACAGGCTCAAAATAGCCTTTCACAGCCAACCTTGTCACAAACTTGCTGCAACTGATCGACGTTTTGCCTGAAAATAGCATCAGATCCAATGAAATTCTATTGTACTGTTTAATTTTTAGAACACTTCAGTGATATAGATGTGTGTGTTATTTATTCTATAATCCTTAAATGATGCATTAAGGTTATAATTAAGAGTTTGCATTTTGATAACCAAATAATAACACACTGTACTTCAGCAGCACTTAACACCTATGGTCCAGTGTTCATGTATGTTGATATGCATTCTACTACACAACGGTTTGGCTCCTGTTCAGCACCAGCTGTAGGCCAGTTCGTGACTGGTGGTATCAGTAAGTAGCTTTCACAGAAATTCTCTATAATGACCTCCGCCTCAGCACACAAGTGTTCTCACGAACCAGAACCAGTTGCTGTGTGTGGCTGTATGGATCACCTTAGCCATGTTTTCACTACAGAAACTTTCCCTGAGGAACTGGAACCTGTTAAAGAACCTGGTTCCTCTATGCTACGTCGCCACTGGAGGAACCAGAGTCTAGCTGAAGTTCCGGGGAGGTGGTTTCACCCACTAAAAAGCCCCTGCTCAGGGGGTAGTACTTTCTGAAGGTTCAGGAATTTTTTTTGCCTTGCAGCTTGCATTGCCTTACACTGTCAGATGCTGAGGTATACTATCGTTTTCTCCAGCATTTTACAGCTGCCATCGAATTTTACAACTGCCATTTTAAAAAACGTGCAATTGCAAACAAGTTTATTGCACTTTTGGAGCTACATTGTAGGTCTAATGGTGTATGGACAAAGTCCAGGCCTTGTTAAGCATTTATGTAAAGAAAGACATCCTGTGGGATGGAGGAGGTCTTTAGTGAGGTTTAAAACATCGCTATCTGTGTAGATCTCAGATCACAACCGACAGGGGCTTGCAGTGTGTGTGTGTGTGTGTGTGTGTGTGTGTGTGTACTTTGGAGAGGTGCATTTAATCCTTGCGTGAGTTGGTCTGCAGAGCCCCGACTCAGTGTCACACCCAACTGCTTTGTTTGAAGAGACTAAATAACTCACCAAATTGAGATGGCTGCACCTTAAGGAACATTTTTTAGCAAAGCAAAAAGCTGCTGCATCGCAATTGTATAAACCTAATAGCATTGTCTTATTTATTTATTTTTTTAACTTCTTCTTTGCAGAACAAAGGAGAGAGAAACACTTTGATCAATAGTGTAAAGATACGATGCTGAAAAAGCATTACATTGTCTTCCTTTCTAAATAGAAGTCATTCCTTTTCTAATTGAGCGTGGGGCCTTTAGAGAATTAGGGGTTTTTATTCCCACATAAGGTTTGAGTGTGTGTGTGTGTGTGTGTGTGTAGGTATGTGTGTATGTATGTGTGTGCGCGTGAATGTATTTCTGATTCTGTGATGATGGTAGCTTTCATAAAGATTGTCTGTCATGTTTCTTGCATCAGACCTGCAGTATAGTGTTGTCATTTAATCCTATTCATTTTTATGTGCAGCAGAATAGATGAGTGTTTTTTCTTTTTTCAAATTGAAAATTTCTGATTCAATCAAACCGACCGTCACAATATCGGTTCTTTTCCAAGGCGAGGCTATTTGATTTCCCTCAACACTTTCTCTTGGGAATAAAGGTATCTAGTCAGCAGTAAATTACTCTGCAATTGCTGCATCTGTATGAGCCTAAATTGCTTTTATTGTTGAGTGGAAGGAGGAAGAGCAAAGTGTCCTGCCCCAGAAGAATGAGGAACAACAGGCTGAACGTGGAAACTTCCTGGCACCGCTTACGTTGTCACAGCTCACCGTCTCCAGCGTCCCTTCGCTTTGCACAACCTCATGCATATATACTTTGTTTACTGCTCATCCAGCATCTTCATTGGTCACCCGCTATCGTGCTATTACATTGCTGTTTTCTGCGCCCTGTTGTGGCTCGAGAAGGGATGCAAGCCTTTTCACCTGCTCGTAATCCCTCTATATCCTTCTCTTACACCTAGTCGTATTGCCTTCACCCTCTAGTTGTTCCCTGATTGGAATTCTAAAGCCAAGGCTGAGTCGGTGGAGATCTATGGGTGAGCCTGTCTCTTATACTGAGGAAATACAGAAACAGGGAACCAATTCCAAGGCCTCCTCCTGTGTTTATCTGAGACTTTGAATGGTCTGGTTATCTTTACCTTTCGGCAGGCTAGAGCCCACACACACACAGAGAGACGAACACTGGTCTCAGAAGAACTTAATTAATTCTGAAAATCGTCATTTATGTTTCTGAATGAATCTAAATTGGATGCGTGTATGCCAGAGCATCACTGTAATGAAAATGATTTATAACGGAGATTATCTGGATTAGGATTACATGTAATATTTTTAAATTGACAAAGTGGTTAGGGATACTCTGTCACATCGTAATTACTATCAAAGTGTATTAATATTAAAAAAGGGGGATTGTGATTTTAATTTTATTTCACAAATTGAATAGCAAAGCACGTTTAGAATTAAATGGGACGGTCTATTATATTTTTATGACTGGTGTTTCACAGTGGGATCGGCTTAATGTGCTTTCCCTGACATGTCAATCTCAGGCTCAGAGCTATAGAAAATCTCAACAACTACTCTGTCACCTATTTTTTTATATTGATCGGTTCAAGAACAAGCAACATTTTCTGATTAAAGGCACCGAATCGAGCACAGTTAAAAACATGTAATGATGCTCGGAGGCAGCGCAAAATAAAATAAAACAGCGTCAACTTATCGTAAAGTATCTGCCGACAGTGTATTGACTTAGCACGGGGAACCAGAGGAATCATTAACAGTGCTAAGGCTCCGACTGTAATGATGTTTAAACGACTAATTTGTGCAGCACAACAGAGCTGAATTAGTGTCTGGCTAATGGCTACATCACCACGCAGTACACTGTCCGGGTTCAAACTGATGCAACAGCTGCTTCTATCTGGAACTCAGACATAAACTTCTGCAAAACACGACGGTTGAATGGTTCAAGCCTCCTGGTTGATGCTCCGATGGGGACGTACGATGAATTAAGTTGTGTGTATGCTCTGTGTAGATTTTGGTATATAACATTAATGCGTCCAAATGTGTGTTTTTAATTACATTCTTCCACACCCCTGTAATCAAAAAGGGGCAATCACCGGCCATCTGTGACTAATAAGCTAAATATCTTGGTTGCGTTTTATTCACAGTCAAGTTTGTGTACCACCTACTGTAGCATAAAATGATGTCTTTGTTTATGCTTCATTGCACCATTGCTTCTCAGTTTGACACCGAGGTTCTCGCTCTCACTATCAGTAATGGTTTGCAAATGAGATGTGAAGGATTGGCAAATTAAATAATGCTGCCGACAGAAGGTTTATTTTTCCTTCTCATGAGCACTCTATTGAGAACACGTGTCAGTCAGTGGAGATCATTATCTGACAGTAGCGTACGTCTCCATCAACCCCTGCACAAGTGCTCGGCTACAGAGAGACCAAATTCAAATCTGTGACTTGATGTTTTTTTTTTTTCCGCCCCTCCTATCTCACAAAAGATCACCATGCCTGTTAGAGGTGTGATAAATGATTTACAAGCCCGATCTACACGCCATACTTTACCTCTACATAATACATCTGTCAGATTTTCTGTGAAAAATAACGAAGAGATTACCTTTTGATGTGATATGCACACCGCTAATTTAAGAGTGGCTCCGTAGCGCTCGTGTTTTGTGCGTGTGATCAGAGTCATATGTCACTTTCATATTGACTGTGCCACAACATTTGCTGTTATCAAACTGTTCCTGCTAAAACAGACTGCCGACTTAATGATGATCAATGTTCTGCTCTGTCTGCTCTTTACTTCGTACTGCACACGACCAAAGAAATGCTAAATAGTTAGTTTCATGATGTATTAAGCTTTCAAAGTCAACAAAGTTAAGACAAACTTCCCTCAAACTTGCAGGTTTTCAGAATTACATTTATGATTTCCGCACATTTGGTAAGATGTAGATATGGTGGTGTTGAATGTATGTAATGACGTGTGTGTGTGTGTGTTTGCACCAGCAGCACTACAATTAGCATTTTTGTGCTTGCCCGTGTGCATGTGTCAAAGTTGTAAAGAGACCAGCAGTGGATTGTGACTAAAAACCAGTTTTTTCTGCAGGACGTCATGAACAAAAAGAAGTCCAACACCCACCCTACTTATCCAAGGTGTGACTGTTTCTCCAAACAGCGCTCCACAAATACCATACATTTGTTTTGTTTTGATTGTCTTTGGCTTTGCGGGTTGTGTCTCATAATTGTGTCAGGGTGTGCCACTGTTGTATCTGGTTTGTCAGGATCATCATGGTCGGCCTTTTTCTATGACACAGGGAGGGACGTGATTACATGGTGTCTCGGAGGGTTGTGATTTATTGATTGCAATACACAGCGCACTATACGGTCTGTTTGAATTATTGCCGTTTCACTTAGTTTCTCAGAGATCTCTTAACTCCACGAAGAAGATAGTTTGATGTTTCCCAGTGGTCCAGCAATCAGAGTTGGCCTTATTGATTTACAATAGTATGAATTAAACTCATGCAAGATTCTTTAATGACTCGAGCCGGTTCGTTAATTAACTGTGCCTTCAGGTGTTTCATCTAATAGAACAAAGAATTATTGTCAAGGAAGTAAAATATGAAAAATGATTCAACAATGCACGACAGGGCCGCTCCTAGTTTTACAATTTTAACTCCAGGTTAGTCTTTCCACAATCTGTTGCTGCTCTTTTTCCACAGCTGCACTTTTTTGCCGACTTAAGTAGTTTTGTGTGGCATTATGATCTTAAAGTAACTGAAAGGTTATTGAATGGCAATGAAATCAGGACATGCAAAGAACTGTCCTGCTACTGTGCATGAATCAGGGCTTCCTCTACGCCGCATGCAAAAACAAAACTGACACCAAGCAAACGAGCGAGCACGCTGAGGACACAAACGCAACGCCCACTGCCGCTCAACCTTGCAAAAGCACAGAGAATACAGCAGGTTTCATTGTGAATTAACAGCAAAAGGTCAGAAATTACTCGGAAAAAGTTCTAATGGATATTATAACTAGTTCAAAACTACATTTTCTGTAGATGAATCACTTTAGTTGAGGGGGAAAGCTGCAGGTGCTTCTTGTAGTACGGACATACGTCAGACTTCTGTCACAATTAATTAGAGTAAGCAGCTTTTTTAATATTATGTTGGGATTGTGGTAGAAGAATGGATCAGCTGTGCATGATACAAGCTTTGAAAGTCAGCTATTGTTAGAGGAAGCTACAACAGGATGTTATCGAAAGTTCTGCGATACAAAAAAAAAAAATCTATTTCTCTCGACTATTTGCACGCAAAGCGGGAGTGTGAACGGAGTTGTTGTTTCATACACTTACTTATGTCGGGCCGTGCATGCAAATGCAAAGGGAGAGCCTGCTTCCTCCACAGGGACGGGGTCAATTTCCTGGCCAGGGAAAACTTGTGCACTTTGTTTTCAGTTTACTTCAGTTTATCTCTTTTTCCAATCTCCTCTGGTTTTTTTATCATTCTAACTTTTCTCCCCCCTCCAGCTCTCATTGCTGTGTCCTGTCCCATTTGCCTTTCTGGTGATGTTTGCAAAAACTACGAGAAAAACTAATATGACAGTCAGGATCTGCTGGGTGCACAATAGTATCCTCGGTTAAAGAGAGATTAAAGATGCACTTCCAATCCACTTGTTATCCTCTCATCTTTCACTGTTCAGCTCTTTTTCTCTGTTTTGCCGCACAATCATGTTTTCTTAGAGGTTGTGTGTTCGTGTGAGCCTCTGTGCAAGACAGTATATGATGCTTGTTTTACAAGAATATCTGTATTTTTCACCGCTTGTTTTTTTCCCCGTTTGATTGACCGAAGTCAAACTGAACACGATCCTTAAGTGCTATTGCGCTGATCTTAACCGACCTTTGATCTTCTGTCTTCTCAGGTGCTGAACCCTGCCTGCTCTGACACCGCGTGACTCCAGACTGGCTGATAGACGCTGAGAAAAAAAAAAGTGGGCAGATAAACCGATAGGAGGACAGAAGGAGGTGAGTGACATAAATAACGGATTCCATTCTTATCCCTCTGTCTGTCTATCTTTCTCTATATGCTGGCTCTTGTAGTGTAAAGGGTTGCTTCTCAGGGTGGTGGCTCGTTGTTTACAGTGCAGCCCAACAAGCTAGAAAACAAGAGAAGTCCTGTAGAGGAGAGTTTGAGTTACACCCCTGCTGAACCAAAGACTGAGTGTGTTTGTCTGTGTGTGTGCGTGCATGTGTGTTTATTCATCTTATGAGCTCTGTCTAACAGTCTAAGGTAATGTGAAGCGTCAGGGTTAGTGCTCGTATCAGTATTTTCTCTTTGGATGTTTTGATTTTGTTAAGAAATCAGATAAAACCAAGAATTGTGTTTGTTGGACACATTAGCGTGGAGTCAAATGTTTCAGGCAGTACAGTGTGTGTTGGGAATCCATATCTACCAGTTAGGAACAAGAATTCCAGTGCAGATCTGCAATTTTTCCATCTAAACACAAAAGCTTTTGGAGATGCTGAAGAGAAAGCTTGTGTGTAGTTCCACATATGAGCTAACAGGTGAGACTCACTCGTATTTTTGTAAAAGTTTAAATGTTCCATGGAAGAGTATTGTGCTTTTTTGTGTTGTGTGTATAAATCTGAATCATGGTTTGACAATTTATAGTCCAGCGACGTGTTTCTCCACTAATCTACAGCTACTTGTGTCAGGCTGCGGTATGCTCCCCCTGTCTGACCAGTCATGTGGTTTTATGGCCTATCAGTGCTGACACAATCACCTGGTTGATTAAGTGCTTGACTGACAACAAGTTCAACAAAAGTTTGGATTTGGTTTTGGACTGTTGGTCGGCTGAAACAAGTGGTGTCATTTTCACTAGTGACCACGAACACATTAATCTTCTGAACCCTTGGTAGATACTGACCTTTTTTTTTTTTTTTTTGCTCCTGACACATTTTTACTCACTGTGGACTCTCTGCAGTATGAAGCCCTGCACCTCTATGGAACAGCACAGCCATGACTACAAGTAGAGAGAAGTCAAAAATGTTGAGTTACGATGCTATAAGTCATAAAAACGTATACTAGAAAGTTTAAATTCTTTGGTCGTTTATTTTACAACAAATTATAAAAACCTGGAATCAGCTTGTACAACATTTAGGAAAAAGTGGCTCCACATACTGTAGATATTTTACTACCTACATTTATAATTTGTCTCCATACTTGTCTCCTGTTCGCTCTGTATAAACACAACCTGCAGTTTAGCAAAGTTCAGCTGAAAAGACCCTTAAATTTTTGTCATGACTGCTGCTCACGTCTGAGTCAGTCAGGCTTCTTGGATGCGCTGACAAACTCAATATTTTTTTTGTTTTTTACAGAATCTGGGTAAAGGTAACAGTTTCTTTTTGGTAGATATTTAACCTTGTTCAGGACTTTCATGACGCCATACATAGAAGGTCTTGGACTCCACGAAAGAACATGCGCAAAATATTTGTTGGCATTCATTATCGACTTTTATACTATGTTCAATAAATTTTCTGATAAGTTGACGTATTTTTGGTTCCACATGCATGACAAATGTCCCTCTATTTATATTTAAAAAAACTTAAAAAATGAAAAAACAATACCTGTCACCTAAACCAAATGACCTGGGGTTCAAACAATCCCAAAAGTCCTGAATAGGGTTAAATGAACCACGTGGAACAAAGTGATGGTGGTGGTTAGCACTGTTGCCTCGCAGCTCGAAGGTCGCCGGTTCACGTCCCAGTGAGGACACCCGGGATCTTTCTGCGTGGAGTCTTCATGTTCTCCCCGTGCAACGTGGGTTCTCTCCGGGTTCTCCAGCTTCCTCCCACAGTCCAAAAACATGTCGAGGTTAATTGGTGATTCTAAATTGTCCGTAGGTGTGAATGTGAGTGTGCTTGGTTGTCTGTCTCTAAGTGTAGCCCTGTGATAGACTGGTTACCTGTCCAGGTGAACCTGCCTTCACCCTGAGTCAGCTGGGATAGACTCCAGCCCCCCATGACCTTAGTGAGGATTAAGGTGTAGAGATGATGAATGGATGGATGGAAGTATTAAAATATTGAGCATTTGCTCCCCCTCTTACTCTGATATCATTGTGGTTTTGGTCTGTGTATGTGCCTTTCTAGAATATACAAACACCTGCACAGCTGTAGTCATTATATTTACTGTACATATATATCTGTATGTCTATCACTACATCCCGCCTATTCTACCACATCTATATACAACTTAATACCGTACTTATAAAAAAACAGCAGAAGTCTCGCCTTTACCTTGTGGTCAAGTAATGCGTCTAGGTTAGACATATTTTTGGATCGCAGTCGGTCAGGGGCTTGCGGTCCTGGCGGTTGCTGAGTTCACACTCTGCTTTGGTAAACTGCCTACTTATGTATGTAAAGTAGCTTTTATGCAATTCACCCAGCGGCCTTCCCTATCATCTCAGTGGGAGTGTTTTGGGGTCTGAGCGTGTGTGTTTATGTGTAAATAATTGATCGCTGTAGAGGTTTTAGTGGATCGCTGGTGAGACTAAACCGGGCAGACACAGCTTTGCCTCACAGTGTGTATAACATAACTATAGCATGTCTATTCCTGCTCAGTGGGACGCTGCGTCGGCTGGTTCATGTCAGTGTTAATTCAGTCAATTTAGTTTAGCATTGTTGCTGCTGATGGGATTAGTCCACGAGTCACAGAAAATCCATACACACATTGAATTTTTTATTTATTTTTGTTGGCATTTATGCTTAATTGGACAGTCGTGGGAAGGGAGACCGGGGGGGAAGTGAAGAGAGGATTAATAGCAGCAAGGGGCCTGGGCTGGATTTGGAAGCCAGGCCACTGTGGTGTGAATTCAGCCTTGACGTGTGGTATGTGCTCTGCCAGGTGAGCTACTGAAGCACCCCTAAACCGAAAGAAATGAAGCATGTAGCCAAAATAGTAGAGTAGAGTGAACTTTATTGTCCCTCAGGGGAAGTTTGTCTTGTTTGGACACAGTCTGTTAGTTTAGATATGAACAAAACATCCTAAAAGTACATGAAGACGTTAAACTACACAGAAAGAACACTCCATAGATAGCCTGTGTATGTACTCCACATTTGCTCCATCGCAGTGGTCCTAGGTATTGGAGTTCAGCAGCTTCTTGGAGGCGGAAACAAACAATAGCTTCAAGCGGTTTGATTTGCACTTTGGCACCCTGAGTCTTTTTCCTGATGGTTCGTATTCAGAGAAGAGGGGATGCTGAGAGTCTGCAACCATTTTTGCCGACCGCATCGTACATCATGCAGGCTCTGGATGGGATCGTAGGCTGCACATCCAACTTCTCAAATGTGATGATTTGCTGTTTTTGTTCTTTTGTGCTTCTGTTGTCAAGATTTTTTTTTTCACAATTCTTTAATTAGACTAAATGAGTAATTGATGAATCCCAAAAGGACACATTAATCAGCTGTGAGAGTCATCAGAACCTGTAGCTCTGTTCGGCTTTGTGTTGAACTGCATGTTTTCAGGTACGTACAGTGTACCGTGTTTTATATTTTGACTTTTATATTTACATTAGGGCTGCAAGGTGGATCGGTGTTTAGTACCGTTGCCTCGCAATTAGAAGGTTGCCGGTTTGCTTCTTGGTGAGGACACCCAGGATCTTTCTGCGTGGAGTCTCCATGTTCTCCCCGTGCAGCGTGGGTTCTCCCCAGGTTCTCCAGCTTCCTCCCACAAGGTCCAGAAACATGTTGAGGTTAATTGGTGATTCTAAATTGTCTGTAGGTGTGAATGTGAGTGTGTCTAAGTGTAGCCCTGTGATAAACTGGTTACCTGTCCAGGTGAACCTGCCTTCACCCTGAGTCAGCTGGGATAGACTCCAGCCCCCCATGACCCTAGTGAGGATTATATTTACATTACCTGACTTAACACGCTCACAAACAGAAGCTGTGTGGATGCGCCAATGTTTACCCATCTTCATCCTTTCTTCTCTCCATCCCCTTCCCCCTCCTTCACACTTTTCCCATCTTCTACGTCCACCACTTTTGTCTTCTCCGTTTCCTCCGCTCGTTTCAGCGTCTCACTCGGCCTTCCATCACTGCACGTCTTTACTTCTTTGTGCCTTCTTCTTCTTCTTCGTCCTGCTTCCTGTGTGTCATTCCTTCTCTCTTTCTTGCCCCTTAGCCGCAGTGTCCTTGAGAAAGCAGTGACTTTGCCGGTGAGCGCAGCAGAGCGCATCACTCT
>NW_007578174.1:394872-414044 GCF_000690725.1 Stegastes partitus
ACACACACACACGTTCAGTACGTCCATGGCAACACTGTCAAGCAGAACCAGCCCTTACAAGTCTCTTTCCTTTATCCTCCATACATAATTCATCACGGGTAACGTCGGCTATACTTTATGCAAATATTGACAAACCCATTTAGAAAGGAAGTGTTTCTGTTTTCTGGAGCACCTCGTAGCTCCTCAAGAAACTGCTGATTAAGGCAAAAGTCATGGTGTGTTCCTCAAATCAGCTGTTAATAATAAAGGTAAAGTGAGTGATATCATTCTTAATTGGTGATCTTTCTATATTAATGCTTGTGGTTTATTGTATTGTAACCTAAAAGATGACCCAAAACGATAATCAATAAGTGAGCCATGTTCTCTTGGTTAGATATCGAGACTCTTAAGGAAACTGGATTTAATGCAGAAGTTCAATTACTGCTCTTTAAGGTTTGTTACCGATTTCGGACAAATTGCCCTCAGCTGATACCGCGCTTTGGCTGCCAGCGTGGAAACCCGATCCCCGTGTGCCCTCCTCCTCATTAAACGTGCCCTCCGCTAATCTTGGATCATGACGGGCCATTGTTGCAGTTTTCCGTAGCCCTTGAAATATAGATGGAGTCTGATTGTCTGGTTGTAAGATGAGATGTTATAGTCTCTTGATGCTGTTTGTTCTCGTTGGTCTCTGTTTTCCATTAGAGTGCATACTGGGTCACTGCTTTTTCCTGCCGCCTTACGTGTTTTCTGCTGGAGATCAAGTGTCTTGTGGTTCGCTAGCTGCAGCGCCATATATGGCGGATTGGTTTTCGCAGCTGCACCTCGAATGTTTAGCTTAGATGGCTATCGTGCTTGAATTATATCACTTATACGTGCTGACACAACATATTGTGATTGAGTTTTTTTTTTTCCTCTGAGTGCCGTTTTATCTGCTATCTACTTGACATCTAGATCTATTTACCTTCGTTAGCGCACTTCACGACGGTACCTCAGCGCCGCCATGTTATCTCGCTGCCTCTCTCTGTCTGTGTTTGCATCTCTCTCGCTCTTCCTTATGTTTGTCCCACGTTCGACCGAAAATGCTTCCGTAGCCATGGCGACCGATCCCAAAGGGAAAAGTTGAGGCTGGATCTCTTCCTCTACTCTCTCTCTCTCCTGCCTTTGTCTCATGCGTTGTTGCAATCTAATGCTTTCCTCTCACACACACACACACTCGCACTGATGACCACGTCAGAATAAAAAAGCAGAGGAGATTCAGTTTGTGAGGCACATGTTGTTTTGGTTCTTTTGGCACCGAGTTCAATCAGTGCGAAAGAAGTGACCTAATTGCTGAGAAAGATCAAACCTATATTGATTTATTTTTTTTCAATCGGGTTTCTATAGCTTCTCGCTTTGACTATGACCACGGCGGGTGGAACTTTGGCCTTTAAATACGTACACAAAAGAGGCTGATGGAGGCAGATCATTGAAAGAGATAAAGCGAGGAGGCCGAATAGTTTCAGAGGAACTTCAGAGGTTGACAAAAAAAAAAGACCTTTGGATGATTAAAACCGTGATCTGTTATGCCGACCAGTCATGACTGGAGGAGCGAGGACGTCAGGTGGTGATGTCTGCGTGAGAGTGGATCTCCACTTCAGACTACTGCTCGCTTTCCGTGTCTGGCTAATAGTCAGCGAAGGCTTGATGATCGTTTTGTAACTACAATGAGGGTCAATTTCTTCCCAACTTGGTCTTTATTGACTTAGATTTTCTAAAATATGATCTGTGCTTTCTGATTAGATTGAGTTCTTTTCTAACTAAACCTTCTGCCTTTTGCTTTTTATTCAACTTGTTTTGTTCCTGTTTTTATCTTACATCCTGTTAAACGACTTTGAGTATCTTGAAAAGCGCTGTACAAAATAAATGTGTTATTATTTTTATTCTCTTTTGACAAGAAAAACAAAAGATTGTCAAAATGGCCAATTCAGAAAAATACAACTCGGGGTTAAAATAACTGGAATTTCCTTTAATTTTTAAATCTTAATCTGTGGTTTTAATGGAAATGTCCTCGGGCAAGACACAGAAACAATTTGGATAATTCGTAATAATTTGATTTTAATTATTAATGAGCAGCCCCGTTCCCGTGGCTATGCAAAGTTTGTTTTAGTCTTAATCTAAAAAATATTGCTATAAACTTCTCCTTGGTGCCCCTGCCTCCACTTCCTCTCTTCCTGTCCCCACCTTCATCCATTTACGTCCTTTATAGTTTCCATCTTCCTCCTGCTATTTCTGCTTGTCGTGCCTTATGGCTCCATTATTCTGCTCTAAATCAGTCACACCCTGCCATTCAGCTGCTTTCACCATCTATTCTTTTTGTCATCCTGTTTTCTGTCTACCTAATTTCTCACCTGTCTAAACACAAACATAGAGGCGCACATCACATGCTGCTTACGTTCCTCACTTCCACATTTTCTGTCTCCTCTGTTCTCTTCATTTCTACCCTTTCCCTCTCTTACTCTCTCATTTCTGACTCCCCTTCTGCTTCTCGCACTTTCACCCCCATCAGATCCCACCCTTTCCTCCGCTCTCCTCCTCCTCCTCCTCCTCCTCTTCCTTCCTTTTCGTTCCCTCTCAGTCCCTCCATCTTCTCCCCCGAGTCGGAGAGAGACAGACAGGAAGGAAGTGTGTAATGAGACGGCCATATCGAGCACACTGCCCAAATTGACCTGGGATGAATGGAGGCACTGATCAGCTCCTGCTAAAGCAGTGCAGATTAAGAAGTAAGGGGGCAGGGAGGGAAACTGCAGCTGCCCAATGTAGCACACATTTTTTAGGAACACTGCCGTCGGACAGATTTCATACACAAACATGTTTATACTGTGAAGCCGAGCACACATCAGATGGCTCTATCTATACGTGTTTACTCAGGGATTTATTTTATTGAATTGCAATATATGAGTACAGAAAAATATGCTCTTTCTCCACTGTGTTTTGCATGAAATCGATAGTTGGCAATGTCCACGAATTCAGTCATTTCAGCTGAAGAGGGGGGGAAAGCAATCTGCATTCAAGAGATTTTCTCTGCTGCTGTTTGAACAGAGAAGAGGGGCAGGCAGGCGTGGCAACGGCTAAAAAGAGCGAAAATTAGAAAAACACTGACAAAGAGGAAGAGACAGAATGACGGGACCTAACTCTTAAGTTGCTTTATGGAATGGAATATTCTTTATTTCGAATGAACAAACGATTAAAAATAGATGAAACAAATGGAAAATAAAACATAAATGGCCAATTTCAATATAATACACATTTGACTCGTTCGAAAAGGGACAGGAAGAAGCCTCGGCTTGTCAAGTCCTACCCCCATTCTTCACCATTAACAAATGCAAAATCCAATACAATAAACTAAACAGGCATACAAGAAGTATAAGTAGTATAAGAACTACTCCAATCAAGCTATTTAAGAAAAACAGAACAAAACAAAAACACACAAAAAAAGAACAAAATGAACAAGCGCCATAAACATCTGTAAATTTTACGTTCTCCTTCCTCATTTCTGTACTTTTCAAAGATATATCTTATAATATACAGCGCCCTCCATAATTATTGGTTAAGATGTGTTAAAAGCCTTAAAATAAATTCAATTTTTATTGCAGACGCGTACTCTCACACTGAAAATTGTAGAAAAATGTAACCTTCAACTCAATTCAAATGAATTGTTGGCTAAATGTGGGATTTTTTTCCACACTGAATAAATGCTCTTGAATTAAAGGTTGAATTTTCCGCTTTTTTTTTTTTATTGTGTTCCTATATTATTTTTAAAAAAGCTGAATTTACTCGAAGCTAAAGAACACATCTTAACCAATAATTCTGGATGTTTCTTTCTTTTTTTATGTTTATTAATCCCCCAAAATGTAATATTATATAATTTTCCATCTATTCCGTGTAATTCACTTCTCGAAAACGCATGACGTAATCTGACTTTTGTAGTGAACGTTGCCAAGCTGCTCATCTGCCACGCTACTGTTTTTATTAATGAAAATGGTCTGGGAGAGCCGGAGAGCGGACACATGCCCCAACAGCGCTGTGTGTGTGTGCTGGCTGGCCTGCCTCTGGGTATTGTAGCGTGAAAGCCCATTAGGGAATTAGTGCACATCTGGACAACCCCAGCCGCCCTCACGAGTTCACAACTCCTAACATACAGTATACATTTCATAATTGGGAGGGTTTTAACAGCATTACGTCGACTGCAACTTCTGACCTCAATTCCCTCCAAATAAGTTTTAGAGACCTGATCTTTCTGTGACCCACTTACGGGTTTTGCCCTCATCCAGCGCCTAGTTTAGATTGTCCAGGTGAAGGTGTGATAAAAGGCAGCTGTAGAACGTGTGATAAAGTGAAAGGACAGCTTGAGAGTTATAAAAAATGTTGGATTATTTTGTGTTACCAGTTGCTGAGAACCAATCAAGATCTCCCCTCAGTAATTTATTTGCATCTTAACACGTTTTCCTCCCCCCAATCTATCCGTGGATGCCGGTATGCTTTCTACGCTCCATATGAATCTATTTATCTGTCATCTCTGTAGTAATTTTAAGTGAGGCACACGAACTGTTTGGCCATGAATTCCCAAATTTTCCAGTGAGTTGATAATGTGATAATTAGCTGTATGTTTGGCGATACATCATGCTCTATATTGGGTGATTTTGAATCAACAGTTTAAGCAGGAAACAGCAATTAATCACATTTTTTTAAACTTAAATTTACCAGCTACACTATGTGTTTATCACCAGTCACATGCACAAACCTGCTCGGACACACACACACACACACATGCAGAGGGGTGGAGGTGCGACAGCTTTGTGTGTTGGCAAACATGAGCTTAGCAGTGAAGAGCCTTTCAAGCAGGATTAAGCCGCTAAGTGTCAATGGAACAGACAAGTAGGCCAAAGACCACTAAGATATCACTTACACTGCAAACAATTAGCGCGAGTGTGTCCGCGTGTATGTGCAGCGGTATGGAAAACAGGTAGGAAGTGGAAGTGTGCGGCGGGTTATTTGCGGAAAAAACAGAGGAGAAAATCAGCAGGACACACACACACACAAACACACACTCACACAAACACACACACACTGTACGCACATTCGCGAGTCCTCTCACAGACTACGGACTGTGGAGCCTCGGCACAGCCCTGGCAGGACCATCTGTTCCTGCTGAAATCAGCACAGCAGGAGCCTACCAGTGCACACACACACACACACACACACACACACACACACCGACACTCACTGTTACAGCATGCTTCAGTTCTGGCATAGTGATAGTCTATTTATTCCCCACACTGACGCAAGACAGTACTCACACATCTGAGTTAAGTATGATGATGTGGATGCAGTGACACAGGCTATGACATACATTGTAGTATTGTATATTTAGACGTAGTCACTGTCAGAAGTGTGTTTATGTTGAAACACTTGTCCTTCGAGAATTAAAATTCCCGAGCGCAGGTTCCGCCCAGAACGTTTTGGCAGCGCACCAGTTGTCCTTCAGCTATGGTGTCGCAGGTTTAGCCTTGAAAGCTGCGCAGATATTATGCCAGTTTTTTTTTTACAAGATGCATGATCATATGATAAGTCACATTGCACATTTAGATTTAACCAGTCTTCCTGCTTGGCCACGATCTGCAGCTTCCCTGCTCACACTGTGCAGGTAAAGACCAAGCCCTCGGTAGATTTTATCCAACAACAATTCCAATAAAGCTTTTATAAACAAGAACACTGTGTCCTCGGTGTTCAGCAGAAGAGAGAAAGACGGGGTAACTTTGTGCAATTTTTAAAGCTCAAAATTAACTGCTGGCTTTCTTCTTCTTCTTCTTTTGTAACATAACAAAGAATGTACTGCACTTGTCTTAATGGACGCTTTTTAATTTTAATTTTATTTTATTGTTGTGAGTAAACAGTCCTTTTTAAAAACAATAGGGGCATTTAAGTGCCTCAATGCTTACGGTAAGAATTATGTCCATTTAGGCTCTTGTAAATGTTTTTGTTTTTTGAAAATGAATGAAAAAGAAAAGTAATGCATTCTTTTGTTTGCTTTCTTTGCTGTGCTGATAATGTACTGCACTGAGAATTTAAAACAGATAGATAGATAGATAGATAGATAGATAGATAGATAGATAGATAGATAGATAGATAGATAGATAGATCTATCCTTGTTAGTCTGTGACATCATGTCTCTCCGGCCTGACCCGCGATCAGCAGCAACTGCGCACACATCCAGCTTTTCTCCATTTTAATAATCGACCGAGGGGAGTTACACTCTGCTGTCAATGTTATCTATTTCCCTCCCAGAGGCAACATCAGCATTTTCTCTGCTTTCTGCCATCTCATCAATACTCTCTGCTCTGACCTCTCCTGGCCTGCACCTGGACCCAGTCAAGGCACAACTACAGTGCAGTTGTGTAAAGATATACTACAGCATGAGGGTTACTAAAGACTTATTCTTCAGGGCAAGAAGGGGATGTACTTTTTTTTATTTTTTATTTTTTGCCTACAGTTGGGAGTCAGAGGAAAGCCTCGGGCAGGAAAAATATATTAGACAACAGTGAAAATGGTTACTAAAGGGAGCTCATCGATGGTCACAAAAATCAATTAGTGGCTTCGAAAAAAGTTGACCTAGCCTTGTCCTGCTGATAATATCGATTAACATACCGATTTCAATCAATACACTACAGCAAGGTCATTTATCCTCATTCTACCTGCGTTTGTCCTTGACGTCATTCTAGACACTGTAAGACACACTAGCTGTACACTGTGTTCGGTTGTTGTCCTTATTGCGGCCTTTAATGACCTATTTCTTGATTGCAGGCTCTCAAAAGAAGCAAGATGCAATTAAAGGTAATAGTCAGTGAACTGTTGAACCTGCTTATTTGGAAGTGTTTAGTCATCGCGTCAACAGGACAACAGGCACAGGATTAACAGTTTAAAAATACCAATGCGTCTTGTGTGTTTAAAAAAATGCACCAAATCTAATTTCAGAGTGATTTTCAATAGTAATAATTATGAGAAGGCAATTATAGGAGAGCGTTTTCTGCACTGTTTTGATCTGGATTTTTTAAACATTCAGTCAGTAAAAGCTTCTGCATCATTTCAAAAGATATAATACACACAAACAAATAAAGATGGCAAGCAAGCCTGAGCGTGATCACACAATCAGGTGTAATACCGAGAAGACGTGAGACTTAGAGCTGGAACAAGGACTTAATAAAAGCGGGGAAACATAAGCGAAGGAGGAGATAAATTGGAACAGACCAGATGCATAAGTTGAGATCAGCAGGGAAATCAGTGTATTAGGAGAAGTAATTGCTTTGTGTGTGTATGTGTTTTGTGAGTGGATTCATTGTGTGTCCACTGTGATCCTTTGGAGCTTTGTGTTCCTTTATTCATCAAACGGGTCCATTTATCTACATCTGACATTTTGGATGTGGCTCAGGTGGTGGAGCGGGTTGTCCTCCAATCCGAGGTCGGCGGTTCGATCCCCGGCCCCTCCACAGTCGAAGTGTCCTTGGGCAAGACACTGAACCTGAAGTTGCTCCCAATGGCAGGCAGCACCTTGCATAGCAGCTCTGTCAATGAGAAACATGTGGTAAAGAGCTTTGGGTACCACTAAGGTAGAAAAAAAAGCGCTATGTAAGTGCAGACCGTTTGCCATAAATTAAATGCATTTAATCAATTATGAAAGCTAATGTAAGCCAGTGAGCAAACAAAACTGATTCTATTTAATAATAATCAAGCTGAGAAACGCAGTGTTTTCCTACAACTTTCTTTGACACCTTATCAAAATTACACAACTGTTCAATGAAAAAGTACAACAAATGTTCCTGTTTATGCCCGTCAGTACACACTTTCATTCATACAGTTGAAAAAAAAAAAAGAAAAATGACAAAACTCAAAGCTATTGTGGCCAAAGATTAAAGCTCATCAATACAATACTGTCCACCAAAAACTACACTCCTGTTCAGCTAAACTGCATTCCCAGTTACATTTTGAGAGGAGCACATTGTCTACCAGATTATTCTTTGTGATGTATCACAAATACGTTTCCAATCGCTGTATCTTTGCCATTACTTTTGTTGCTCCTTTTCAGCCAGCCAGTCATATATTAGATGGGATGTGACTCATCACCTGGACAATCTAAGAAAAGCTTTAAACATGTAGTGAGAGGATCATATTTGAACCTAAACAATGATCATTTCCTAAACCTCACCAAGTAGTTCAGGTGCCTAAATCACACAGGGAGTTAAAATGTCTACCAAATTCAGTTACATAGGAACCTTTTTTTTAGTTTTGTTAGACGGAAGTCTCCATGTTCTCCCCGTGCAGCATGGGTTCTCTCCGGGTTCTCCAGCTTCCTCACACAAGGTCCAGAAACATGTTGAGGTTAATTGATGATTCTAAATTGTCCGTAGGTGTGAATGTGAGTGTGCTTGGTTGTCTGTCTCTAAGTGTAGCCCTGTGATAGACTGGTTACCTGTCCAGGTGAACCTGCCTTCACCCTGAGTCAGCTGGGATAGACTCCAGCCCCCTGTGTCCCTACTAAGGATTAAGCGGAGTATAGATGATGGATGGATAGACGGAAGTAAACAGTACCACAACAACTACCCTCTGAAAAAACAATTCATGAAGTCCAATCAAAAAAAAGAAACATTTTTTATTGTAAAACCTTTCTGGTTTTCTGTCCCACACTGAGCTGGATTTCATTCACTCTCAGGTGTAAAATAGTTTTTAATAAAATGGCTGGAATGAAACCCAGCAGGGCTCCACTTTGTGAGGACTGGATTGAGGGCCATAGTTTTAAATCAGCAGTTTTAATGGGCAAAATTCTGAAATGGTCTTCTGGCAGCAATTGGCAGTTGTCATGCCTTTTAATTACATTCGATGTCAAGTGCTCAGCATGAGCTGTAGTAGATAGATCTGTTTAGTGAGGACGGGAGGTAGACGCAGAGAGAAAACCACAAATGAGAATAAATTATTTATAAGATATACTGTATACGCCTCGACCTGCTTTAAGAGGGATGCAGCTAATAAGTGACAGGAAATGAGAATGTCCACTATGGACATGTAGTACCTGACACAATTTCCCCGGCGTCCTTTGTTCTAATATCCTTCCAGCATGTGTCGAGCCTGCTGCATCGTCCTGCATTAATGAGACATAATGCAGATAACATCTACAGCATGCTACTTCCTCATGATCATGCCTCTGCTATATGGAATCAAGAAGGAGTGACAAGTGCTCGTACAGTAACATCTTTAAGTCGTCTTGTGCTTTTACTATTTTACTGTTTCCTGAGCATTGTTTATCAGGTGAAAACAGAATAAGGAAAAATCTATTTTTTTGTAAATGTTTCGTGGCTGGTATAAGAGTGTAAAACAAAAGCCGTTAAGAAATAAAGATGTTTACCTTTGCTATTCCTCAAACCCCCTCACATCTAGTGAGCCTCCTCGCTTTACAAGAGCGTTTCACCCAGGTGCTGTGTAACGCCGAACTAACCAGCAGCCGTCCAGCTCAGACTGTGACGGACAGCACGGAGCTGACAGCAGACGGTTTATTGGTTTTCAGAGCAAAGCGGCCCTTTTAGAAAAACCAGGGGTTATACAGTCACGGTGAAATGAACCATCTTTGCAGTATTTTGAGCTGAAAGACACACTGTGGGGACGTGTGAGACTTTGATTAATTTGCTGAAAAGAGGCACAATATGGGACCTTTAACCCATTAAGGAAGCAGCTGCAGCCTCCAACGCGGTGCCAGTCGACCCGTCCTGGCCATGGTACCTTAAGGAGGACAGTGTCTAATTAAAAGGGTTTCTTTTGAAGTGCCTTCCTTCCTCTCTTTGTGTCTCTTTTTCCCAACTTCTGCTAGACTAAACGCCCAAATCTGCTCCTGAAGGGGCAGCTGTTTTCCCTCCCTGGTTACCGTCTTTTTATTCTTCTTCTTCTCATGCCTCTTTATCAGCAGAAGCAATGCTGTCTATTTTCTCGAAAGGTATGTAAATAAAAAAAACTCTGTTTTATCTGTGGGGAATGGTGGGGTCTTATCTGAGCAGGAAATCATTGTGTATTACTGGAAAGGAAATAAGTTCATTATGGGATGGAAAATCTCCCTCAGCCTAAAGCTGAAAGAACCGGGCGTTCTTGTAAATCTAAATGCAATCCATTGTTGACATATTTGCCGTCCGTCCAGTAGCTGTTTGCTGTGATGAAGTTAAATTATCACAAAAACTCTCCCGCTGTCAGGTGGTCTTCGCGGCTTTGAGCGTACGATGGTGGCAAATTTTTAACGCGCCGTAAAAGACGATAACTGCCGACTATCAGCAAAGTTATTATTGTGGCAATAAAACAAGGCCCTCTACCCTGCTTTATCCAGCCCTGATTGCACTTGAATCATACTCCTATTTTAGCCGACCTATTTGCAGTCTAATCAATCTCCTATACTCTGGTCTACTATGGCAGTAATGATGTTCCCTTGGCAGCAAAAAAAAAAAAAAAAAAAGATGAGGAGAAATTCTAAAAGTAAGGAAACTGGAAAAAATTGAATTAGGAAATGAAATGTTAGGTTGGAGATGGAATGTGAAGGTCGGGAAGAAAACGCATGAGAGAGAATCAAAATCCAGACATGCGTGTTTTTTTTTTTATTATTTTATTTTTAAGAAGAGCAGAGAATACACTCATTATCGCCTCCTTTGTGCGGCGGGAAGCTTCCCTCTGCTTTCTCATCTGCTGTCAAGAATGAAACTGCTTCTCTCTCCTTCGGCGCCTCTCCTCCTCGTATCTTCCGTCTCCGTTTTTTGACCGCTCGTCTCTCCATTTGTCTTCGTCTCCGCCTGCCCTGCTGTCTCACTCCAGTTGAGAAGTAGGCCGAGCAAACAGACATCTCAGTCCACCGGCACCTGTTTACACAATGCATGCTTAACCACAACAGAGGCGGTTTAGAGAGAGACGTGTGCGAGAGCATGAATCTGCATCCATTCTCATCGTTGTGCACCACCTGGACCGAAGAGTTTCATTATTTGTGTGTGCCGGTGTCTGCGTGGCGTGTTTGTCCAACTAATTAACACACACTTTTGCAGATGTTTTCCCAGATGCAAACACGATGGCACCGCCAACCCTGCAGCCCCCCCGCCACACACGTCAGTAATAACACACCACGCCGGCCACTCACGCTCTCAAACAGCCTTTCAGCTGTGTGATGAATGTTTAAACATGACGCGTCAGGAATAGGATCGGTGAGGAAAGCATTCATGAGGCCTAGAATACTTCACCTAGGAATAGTTATGCGGGAGTATAAACACTGAAATAACTTCAAAATAGCAAACAGACCGAGCCGCCGGAAGCATCATCCATATTTATACCTGCTCGTTTCTTTGCAAAAGATTAGCTTCATTGTAGGTCTGCTTCACTGGAGTGCGTAGAGACATCTGTACAGTTGTGGGTGTAGAAAGAAGAAGAAGTAGCATGATGTGTGACAGCAGGACGTAAGCTGGAAAAGTTGCATTCTGTCTATTGAAGATTTCTACCACCAAGCGGAGCAAATCCCACAGAGATCATTTCTCTCTTTATCTAACAATACGCTCCTTTTTTTTTCATCTGCCTAAAACATGGATTAATTTTAAAAGCAGTATACAGTGCAGGCATAGACATTAGCTTCAAACTTGAATTTTAGGCCACAAGGTTTACACTCAGAGTTAAAGGAGTCACATCATTTAACACAGAAACATGTACTCGATACATGGATTAACACTAACTTAGTCATTTGTTTGTCAAGCAAAATGGCTGCACTTTCACTGGTTTTCTCTGATTTAGGTCTTGATAAATTGAATATATGTGGCTCCTGGGCAGCATTGAACATACATAAATAAATAAATGTGCATTTCTGAACTCTTAACGCTGCTGAACATGAGTGCACCCATTTGTAGGTGGCTGTCAAGTCTTGCACCAAAAGGTAGAAGCAACAGGCTGCAAGAAAGGAAATAAATGCAAAGTGATGAATCAGAAAGTGAAAGTAAAATGTGTAGATTGATGTTTGCTTGGATGAAGTAAATCATCGCTGTGTCTCTACTTTGTGTTTGAGATGATGTTATTCTGAAAGCTGTGCCTTGAAGCTTCGTTTTGGGCCCAGGTGGTTAAAATCACACAATGGATGTTTTTGTTTTTTGTTTTTTATAGTGCAATAATTTGTTTTTGAGTTTCCAGATATCTCAGAATAAATCTATATTTTTATTTCATTTTGTGAGAAGAAAATATGTTGGCATCTTTTCTTTTCTTTTTAATAAAGTGCCTGCATTACGCGGCTGTAAAGATTTTTTCTGCCACATAACCAGCCATGAATCAGGAGCAGCTTCACTGGAGAAATAATGGCGGAGGGTCTTGAATTTTGGCATCTTGCTGGTGAATGAAGGCGTGATGCAGTAACTACAAATTTCAAGCTGAAAGAGAAATGACCTAAAAGTCTGGTATTCGCATCACACTAAAAGGCAAAACAAGCTAAACTCTGAAAGGGAATCCGCAGTGAAATAAGCTCCTCCAACACTAATTAGCACCACACACTCTGTGCCTGTTGTCAGTCCTCCGTCTCCCCTCACTCTGTCTCTTCCAGTGTTCATCTTATTTGATGGTTATCAGATGAGAAAGGTGTAAATTGCTGCTCTGAGCTATCTCAGCAGATTTCCCAGCCCTGGTATCTCTCCTTCATCTTCGAGTCAGCTCCCATCCCTTGTTTCTTATCCTCTGCCTGCTTCCTTTCCTCTCTGCGTAGAATCTAGTCACCAACTCCTGATGAAGGGAGGATGCAGCACAGGTGTGGGTTTTCCACTCATGCATGCATTTCCAGGAGAAATATATTCAATAAGGAACCAAACTGAGGTGAAGGCCATGTCTGTCTATGTGTGTGCCATGTGCAAATCTGTCCATGTGTGTGTGTGCACGTGCTAATATCCATTAGCCACCACCAGCGTTAATGAGGCAGGGCTTCTGCCAGTTTTCCCCCCTTTTCTCCTCCCCTTCTCTGGAGAATAACACAGAATCACACATTAATGACCCACCAGCATGGTGTGAATAAGTGAGAAGAAGAAAAATGAGAAATGGGTGCTGGTGGGAGAGTAGCGATGGAGGGTTGATGCAGAGAGAAATGTAATAATTGGTCAGTGTGAGTCCAAGGAAATCAAAACCACAGAAGGATTTATGAACAAACAGGCGGATAGTTTGTACAGGGAACATGCAGCCATGCATGTGAGAACCTGATCTGTTTAGACACCCTCAGTCCCGATGGGAGACGGGCGAGGGTGTCGGCCACATGTTGTTGTTCTGAAGATCCAGCGCTTACTTTAAGCTTTGATTAAAACAACATATAAATTCTGTTTTGTCTTCTAATATTTTAAAACTATAGTGTACGGTGTATTTTTCAGTCTTATACAACTGATTTTAATTAAAGAAAAATGAGAACGAAAGTGCCATGAGAGAGAAACAAAGACGGGGAATTGGTGTTGTTGTTTATCACTGAATTGTTCTCATAATGAGAACTGAATAGGGGCTGGCACATTGTTATTGTGCTTCTTGGCAGGGTGTTTGTATCTGTGTCTGCGCTTGTGTGCATGCACTATAATCATGTGCATACAGTCCTAAGTGGCCAAGCCATGTTGGAAGAGAGCTTACTCCCCCACCCTCCAGGACGGGGCATTGGCTGTAAGGTAACTGGCACGACACAAGTGCATAGACGCTGTCGCTGCCAGGTGTGTTGAGGAGGTAATTGTCAGTGTGGCAGGCCAGAGGCCAGTGGCTTAGAGAGGGAGAGCTGGAGAGAAAATGAGTCGCAGCTTCTGGTGGAGTCTGCTTGCCCGAGGGGCCAGCTCAATATCTGCTGCTGTTGTTCATCCGATTCCTCTCTGTCCCCTTACAGCACTTTGTACTTGTCCTATAGTTCAGCACTTTGCCTCTCTTGCCCATTTTCTCTGTCCTACTTGCTCCCGTTCGTGGTCATTTCCAATTCTCCCCATTTTCTTCTGCCTTTTCTCTAACTATCCGCTGCATCCCTCCAACTCTGTCCCCCTTCTCTTTTTCTCATTCTCGCTGGATTCCCCCGAGGTCTCACTGAGAGGCTGCTGCAGCATCACCACAATTTAATCCCCTGCAGGTCCACTCCAGGAGAGACCAACAATCACATGTGTGTTTATCTTCTCTATCCCCTGACAGCATCCAGATAGAGCTCTGGATGTATGTTGTGTCAGAGTGATGACATACTCTGTGCATTAGAGACACTGTTTATCAGGCCCGGTATTAGAAAATTGCCTGTGATACATGTGGTTCTGCAAGGTTGCTGTTTGGTTTGGAGGACTAAAAGCAGAGAGAGACAGTGCGGTGTCTGTAATGGACCTTAATAGATGCATGTGTACTTTCGCCCGGATTCTGCCTCAGGAAAGTCTGTATTGTTTCCAATGTCAGCGCTGAGCTTGCTTAATCTGATTTCTCAGAGATTATGGGTTTTTTGCAGATCAAACCCAAATCCAGTAATGAGGCTCTGGCATTGTAGTGTTAATTTTGGCAGCGATTTTATTTATTGTAGTTTTGAAATCAGAAGTTGATTTTACATCATCATTCACTTTTTATTCAACTCGAATTCATGAATAAATCAAAACTTTTGTCAGCAGTTTAATGCTTTAAGTGAAGATCAAACCTAAGCATCACCACCATGCCCCTGATTTTTTTCTTTCTATTTTAAATGCCATATAATCCCTACTGCTTAAGTGATAATACAAAGAGGTTTGGTCGCAGTGTTTTTTGTTTTTATCTCATCTTTTATGGTGGAAAATGGTTGCGAATGATTCAATTTTATCAGAATTTTCATTAATGAAATTAACCCCGTTGCACTTTCTCACCCCCGCTTGAGCGTCCAAGCCCTGAATCTGGCAGGCCTCTGAGAAATCAACTTGTGCAAACACACCGGGACGTGCGCGGCTCTATAAAAGTAATTGCTGTGGTTTGAGTGTGGCCAGATGCGCCTGTGTACTGTCAGTGGTGATACTGTTGACATTTCATGTTGTGAATAGGAACGTTGTGTATCTGTTCACCTCAGCTCACTCCACGCTGATAAAACCCGCCTGTGTTTTCGTAGCAACACCACATGTTTAGTTTACTTTCCACAGCCACGAGATGAAGATAGAAGTCGTAAGTAGCTTAAATTTACCCGTAACAAAAACACGAACTTATAATAAGAGCCGTGGACGACCACGCAGGTTAACCGTTAGCTGTCATTGAGTCGTTTTGTTCTGAGTTTTTGCAGAGCGTCTACATGTTGGGTTTTTTTTTCCCCTACTGTATTACTTTACTGTCGCTTCAGTTGTTTTGTTCACTGAAAGGAATAAAAGCCAGGAAAAGATAAGGTTAGAAGACCCATTACTGTCACACATTTCGTTGGAAGGAGCACTCTGCAACACAATGGTCTCTCGCCAAGCTCTAAACAGTGCAATTTTAGGTCCAGCTCTGAGTTTCGTCAGTTTCTTTTCTCTCGTTTTTTTTTTTTTTTTCCTCCCCCTGTCCTTCGTCTTTGTTGTTCACCATGCAGTGAATCGAAAATACTGCACTGAAAATTCAGTAGAAGCAGAAATACCAATGATGTTTTCGTGCAGTTTTGTGTCACTGCTTCCTCTAATGAAGTGGTTGAAGATGTCACATGTGTACATTCATGATTATCAGGATATTACTCATGACGGCAGCATTATCCGTCATATCTACTGTGTGTATTTGACTCAGAATCTGGTGACACATTATCGGTATGTCTGAAAAATAAAGACAAGTTTACATATTGGTCATGTGTGTGTGTGTCTGTGCGTGAATCGAGGGTGTGTTAGACTTAAGTGTGTATGAAAACAAGCGCATGTTTGTATTACAGCCCCCTCCCTCAGACCCCTGCCAGCTCATGAAAAATGAATGAAGGCCTGTATGTGTCCGTGTGTGTGTGTGTGTGTGTGTGTGTGTCCATGTGTGTGTGTTTGCATGTCTATCTCCACATGTGCTGATCAGACAGTCTATCAGATCTTTTTCACAAGGACAGGCCCTGCACCCCCGCTGAGCAAACTGTGTGTGCATACGTGTGAAAGAGAAAGAAGTGTGTGTTAGAGGGGGAACTCAAGGTATGGCTGGAACTGAAATCTGCAAAGTTGCGGGTTTGTGTGTGTGCGCGTTGGGGGTTGCTGCTGAGTCGGCTCATGATAATCACGCTGTCGTTCATGCTTCTACTGTCTCTTTTAATCTGTATTATTTATTCAGTTATTTATTAACCCTTTGAGCTCTAAGCAGTTTCTGGGTTTTTGATCTCGTCGTTTTTTTGCTTACTGTGGGCTCATTTTTTACTTAGTGTCAGGTCGTGTACCGCAATAAGAACAACACAACCATGAGTGTAAGCAGATATGATGTAAAAAATGGTTTGTGAAGTATAGCAGCGTTATAATGCCATAAATCCATCCATCCATTATCTATACACCACTTAATCCTCACTAGGGTCGTGGGGGGACACCTGGACAGGTCACCAGTCTATCACAGGGCTACACTTAGAGACAGACAACCAAGCACACTCACATTCACACCTACGGACAATTTAGAATCACCAATTAACCTCAACATGTTTCTGGACTGTGGGAGGAAGCTGGAGAACCCGGAGAGAACCCACGCTGCACGGGGAGAACATGGAAACTCCATGCAGAAAGATCTTCACCGGGGCGCGAACCAATGACCTTTAGCTGCGAGGCAACGGTGCTAACCACTGATCTGCCTCGCAGTCCCACAAATCAACATGAACAACATTTTTCCAGGTGTTACCAATACTGAAAAACATGGTCACTCTAAACACAATAGATATTTTACCATGTACATTTTTTAAAATGTATTTCCATATTTCTCCTATACTGTTTCCAGTTTTCTGCCACTAATGACTGGAACTCCTTTCCAACAATCCCTAAAACCCACCTCATACTTAACACTCGTCGTTTAAAAAATCAGTTCGAGCAACACTCCAGGACCGCTGCACCTGTTTCTAGCCTCAGTCAAGAGTTGCTGTGATCTGTTTTTGCTGTTCATCTAGTTTGTATGCCGCCTCTTGACCAGATCGTTATTGAAAACGAGAACCAGTTCTCAATTAACTTACCTGGTAAAATAAAGGTTAAATAAAAAAAAATAAATAATAAAAATTGCAGTTCAGCCAAAAAGTCGGACAGAATGTTTTCCTTTTACAGGATGTGCTTCGTGCAAACGGGTTCATTTTGGCAATTTTTCAAATAAGCATGTAGGACGAAGTGATTTTGGGTGAATATCTGGATTTTGATTGTTTTTCTGACAAAACTGAAAGTCATACATCGAAAACCTGACTGTTCCAGTTTCTTGCTGTGATAAATGGTTTGATGTTTCCTAACAACAACGTCACTGTTAATCAGCTGCTTAAACCCACATTTCTTCTTTTTTGTGGTTATAACCTGGTGTGTTCCTGCTACTTCCCCGTCATACTTATCACATGTTCATCCTCCTCTCTCTGTTTCTCTGTCTCATAGAAGTACAACCTCTCGTAAAGTGGTGGCCGGAGTGACAAAGGAGCACATGAGGAGCGGAAACGAAGTGACATCAACTTCCTGACCGGTAACCTTGCTTCTGCACCCCACCACGCGCCCGGCAACTCCAGAAGTGGGCGTCAGCAGGAAGGAAACGAGTGACCACTCCTCCTGCAGGCATGGTAATAACATACACGCTCCGTTTGTAGGCGCTGCATGTTTGTGTGGCTGCGCTAGTGGATTAGCCACAGTGGAGTAAAGAAACAGCCCCCAGACTAAAGGGGGGAAGAGTTCAATCTGATAACTCGTTGTAGACATGACAACAGAGAGTGTGTGTGTCAAAGGCAGAGAGATGGATACCTGATAAGAGCTAGTGCAGACTGGAGTGTATAGCGTTTGCGTTTTTGGTGAGTGTATAGGGGCTGAGAGCGTAAAGAGGAGAAGACTGGAGCATGGAGGAAGCTGGAAGGAACAATGAAAGGAAACGGCAGACAAGGAGATTGAAATGAAGGAGAGTGGTGATTAACAGGAAGAGAAAAAAGAACGGTTTAATTACTGTTCGGTACATTTTCCTGTGACTTTGTGGATTTGTTCTCTGTGTAATATCTCTATACTCCTATTGTGATGTATGCCGTCTGACATGTTGAATAACGAGGACATACGGCGAATCGTCTGCATTTTTATACCAGTGAGCAGTCATGTGCCGACATGCTGAATGAGGGTAGAGATGAGGTTTGTTCCTTACATAAGCACCAGCACAAGAGGCCTGTTACAGGAGGAAGAGGATGCCGTTAAAAGAGCTGCTGCTGCTTCTGCTCGGAGGAGGAGGAGGAGGAGGAGGAGAGGATGGCCCCAAAGATCAAAGAGAGCAGCGAAAGGAGAGAATGACAAGTGGGAGCTGATAAGACCATAAAAAACATAAGTGATGGACAGAAACACGAGAGATGAAAAGCAGAAAAGATGTCGAAAGCAGAAAGAGAAGTGGGGTAGAGAGGCGATGTTAGAGAGGTAGAGGTAGAGCGGGAGCAAGACGAGGGATTGATTAATGGTCTTGGCCTGTGACAGTGGGAGCTGTTCCCCGAGGGGGGAGCAGAGCAGAAGATGAATTACTAAAAAGTAGAACAAGTGGAGGAAGGAGGAAAAATGAGCGCAAAAAAGGAAGGAAGTGGAAGAGTGGTTTGTAGGGGAGGATGGAAGAGCGAAAGGAGGGGAAGAAAAATGGAAAAGAGGCTGGAGAAGGTGAGAGATGAACGATGGGGAGAGATTGAAGGAAAAACAAGATGTTACTGAAGGTGCTGAGGTTGGACATTGCAGAAGAGGGCACATGGCTGAGCTCATAAATAACCAAGGGTAACAAGACCAGTGCATGCCCATGCTGCGAGCACGGCGCTGTGATTAATCTCGAGTTATGGTGATGCAGCAAATACTGACCTTGGCGAGCGTGGCACCACGTAAACCGCACAATACGCCAAACACCTTCTTTTCATTGACTTTTCTGAGCTTTCTGCATTTGATGAATACACATGCCCACATTTTTTTTGTCTGCATCTACATTCTTTTTTTTTTTTTTTGCGCCTACACATGCACAAACACACATTTTGGGTTGATTCTTTTCTATCTGTCTAACTTGTT